>NW_015387773.1:382460-436597 GCF_001527695.2 Protobothrops mucrosquamatus | reverse complement strand
GATCAAGGAGAGAAGCAACCTAGAACTAAGGAGAAACTTCCTGACAGTTAGAACAATTAGCCATGGAACAACCTGCCTCCAGAAGCGGTGAATGCTCCAACACTGGAGGTTTTTAAGAAGAGACTGGACAGCCATTTGTCTGAAATGGTATAGGGTTTCCTGTCTGAGCAGGGGGTTGGACTAGATGACCTCCTAGGTCCCTTCCAACTTTATTATTATTATTATTATTATTATTATTATTATTATTATTATTATTATTATTATTATTATTATTATTATTATTATTATTATTATTATTATAGACCTCCAAGGTCCCTTCCAACTCTGTTATTCTGTTATTCTTGGTGGCTTTGATGCCATCCATTATGGTATCCTGTTGAATTGTACAAGGAAAATGAGGTTTTGAAAACATAGTTCTGATATATTTTCATTCCTCTCTCAATGGCATCTATGAGCAATATGATAATTCATCTTCATGGATTTATCATGTAGATGTCATCTTGAAAGGAAGCTCAGCTAGAAACAAGTAGACCCATGGCGTTCTGTAGAGCAGCATCAATACAATAGAACTTCTTCTTTCTGGGATCTGGACTTTACTCTCACATCTGCTTTTTAAAAAAAATCTAAAAATATGTATGCATGAACAAACATTCATTTCTAAACTTTTAGTATTTTTTAATGAAAAGTCATTATTCATGGTTTGGAAATAAATAAGATCTTTAAAGAGCCCTCACAGATATACTGGTAGGACTGATATACCATACTTTGGATTGTTCTAATTTTGCCATGAGAATTAATGGATGTGAATAATTTGCATCTGAGTAGATGGAAGCAAATAAGTAAATAAAATCATTATTTTGCCTGTTTTCTCTTTCATTCAGCAAGAATTACTTTCTTTTTGGGACATAAAAGCAGCAGAAGAATAGTTTTGCAAGAACAAGAATGAAGAAGGGAAGGTTTTATAAACTCTCTGACCCAATCCACTTTATAACAAAAAAAATTAAATTCAGCCCCAAATATATGCTGCCATTACTGGTTATTCGCCCAACAAATGCCTTTCAAGTTGGAATGTGTTATTTCCAAATGCTCTCTGTATAGTATAATAACTGGAGCCAATCTTATTATGAGTGTAATTTTAGCATTTGAATTAAAAACGGAGCAAATTAAGTTCAGGAGCTGACTATAACATCAATGCAAGAGACGTGTAGAGACCTTTAAACAGTTCTTTTATAACCTGGTAAGCCAAGAGATGTAAAGGTGGCATGCAAAAAGTGGTCTGCACAACTCATTTTGTATACATATTTCATGAGCATATATGCTGCTTCCAATAACTCAGAAATGAGCTATCTATTCATTTACTATGCTTGTGCAGCAGGCTAAGCCATGTTTATCATTAATCATTGATAGGAGACTTGACCATCAATGTTAGGCCAGAAAACACAGTAATACTGTTGTAGTTGCTGGCTAGTGTCAACATCTAAACCAAATTCAAAGGTAGATGTACAGAAGCCAGATGGTAGAATAGAGTAGAGTAGAGTAGAGTAGAGTAGAGTAGAGTAGAGTAGAGTAGAGCTGGAAGGGACCTAGGTCTTCTAGTCCAGCCCCCTGCTCAAGCAGGAGAACCTATACCATCTCAGACAAATGACTGTCTAGCTCAGTGGTTCTCAACCTTTTTAATGCCGTGACCCCAACTGGTCGTAAGTCGAGGACTAAACCGGTCGTAAGTCGAGGACTAAACTGGTCGTAAGTCGAGGACTTTCCCTGCCCGGGAGCGCTGTGCATGCGTGGTTCCGCTCCCTGCGCCGGCCGAGGCGCATCTGGCAAGTGGCAGAGACGGAGCAGGCCGACCACCAGCTGGCCCAGCCCAAAGGAGGTAAGGCACCCGCCGGAAAAGGGAAAAATGGTGGACAAAAAAAATGGCGGACAAAAAAAATGGCAGACAGCCTTGCTTGACGACCCCCATGAAATGGTCGATCGACCCCAAATGGGGTCCCGACCCACAGGTTGAGAACCACTGGTCTAGCTTCTCTTTAAAAATCTCCAGTGATGGAGCACTCACGATTTCTGGAGGCAAGCTGTTCCACTGGTTAATTGTCCTCACTGTCAGAAAGTTTCTCCTTAATTCCAGGTTGCTTCTCTCTTTCATCAGTTTCCAACCATTGTTTCTTGTCCTGCCCTCTGGTGCTTTGGAGAATAATGTGACCCCCTCTTTTTTGTGGCAGCCCCTCACTGCTATCATGTCTCCCCTATTTCTCCTTTTCTTTACACTAGCCATACCCAAGTCCTGCAGCTGTTCTTCGTATGTTTTAGTCTCCAGGCCTTTGATCATCTTAGTTGCTCTTCTCTGATTTTTTTCTAAATTCTCAACATCTTTTTTGTGATATGGTGACCAAAATTGTCTGCAGTATTCCAGGTGTGGTCTTACTAGGGTTTTATAAAGTAGTACTAATACTTCATGTGATCTTGATTCTATGCCTCTGTTTATACAATCCAGGATTCTATTAGCTTTTTTGGCTGCTGCTGCACACTGCTGGCTCATAGTCAAGTGTAGGGGTAGGAAAGGCTAATCTTCCTACCAATTTTGTTTGCTCTTTTGTGCCGTGTATGAAAAAGTAAGACAGAAAGGTAAAGATACTGTGGCAGAAACAGCCCTGTTTCTAACCCAATCTTTCACCTCCCTCTAAAAGCTACTTTAGGGTTGGCATTATTTGGAGATCAAACAGTATGTAGAGATAGATGTTCAGAACTATCCACAATGATGCCAAAATGTCAATCATGACATCATTACCCAACCTCTGTCTTTTTGTATCAGTGTCATGATATCACATGCACACATGGAAAGGGTCAAGTTTGCCTCACAAAACACCATGTGTTTTGTTATTTGTCTTCTTGACAGAAGCCCAAGCCCATCCCCACTAATACTTATTTATGCAGGTCTGAATTTCAAGAACATGCCATGACTTTAGATAGTGGCAAAGGCTTGGTTGGGTTTAGAATGTTATTCTAAACATGTATGTATGATTTAGGTTGATATGTACATATAAATACTGAGGTTTTGGTTTTTGATCAAACAATCAAAGTGAATAACTGTGTAGGAATATTTCATCAGATGTGCTACAATTTTTGTTTATCAAAGTGTAAAATACTATATTATACATCTTGAACCTAAAAACAGGCACTAATCTTTGTAACACTTTCCATTTGCCCCCCTGATCTTATTACCCCCACTTCTTAGGGTTTCAGTAACAGCTGCACCTTGAATTCCAACCCCAATTTTAAAATTTCAAGTTTTAAATACATAATAATTATTGTATTTATCCCCAAACATCTGGTTCATTAACAAGTTGGCCAGAGAGCCAAAAGGTCTGTAGAAATGGGACTGTTTTCTTATATGTCCAAGATTCTTTGGAGGATTGAAATCTTCATTGTTACTGTTGGGTTAACTTGGGTCAGTATTTTATCTTGCTTAGACCATAGATCTACCCATCATTTTCTTTCAAATTCCTACAATGAAAGTCATCTGTGTTGTAAATCAGGCAGAGAAGAATGTCCACTCCTCAGTGGAAACTATTCCCCTTGTACAACACATTTTGGGTACCAGAGATGTTAGCAGCTTAGCACAATTTACATGCATCATAAGTTCTTCTTCATCTCCTTTCCCCATAGGGATTTTGTGGCAAAGCATACTTGTGAAGAATTAAAGCCTATATAACTCTATGGTTTTCATCTTCTGTTCCAAATAAAACAGGAATTCAATCAACTTTGGCAACTCATTGTACCACCAGAACATGTCAGGGCACTGTGGTTTTATCCCAAAATGCCTTTGCATTACAACAGTAATCCTGCTCAGCCCCTTTGCTTTTCAGGGAAAGAACAATCATTTACATACATTGCAACTTCTGGTGAAATGTGCTACCTTGTACATTTTGATTCACAGCAACCCATCAATAGCCCACGTGACTTAGAAGACAATGCAGCCTAACAGCAAGTGGGGTCAGATGAACTGAAAGAGGTGGATAAGCCTGATTTGGCACCCAGACTCAAAGCTTTCACCCAAGGAGATGCCTTGCACAACAGTTACCTGACTCACAGACAGAAGTCTTTCAGATCACCCAATACATAATCTCTCAAGCGAGAAATAGATGATCTTCTCCATGAAGTCTGTGTTGAATCATCCACAATTCTTCCCATTCCCTGTTACAATAGAAGTTGTGGAAGCTATAATTTCAGGTACTGACTCCTCATTTTGTCACCTGTTGTACATAGACACTAAATCCTACACATTCACAGTAGGATGATGGTGACATAATTGATTATGGACATATTAAAAGACACTTTTCCTTCTTTGGTTTCCAGCATATAAGGGCATTTTAAAATGCCTC
This sequence comes from Protobothrops mucrosquamatus, assembly GCF_001527695.2. Lineage (NCBI taxonomy): Eukaryota > Metazoa > Chordata > Lepidosauria > Squamata > Viperidae > Protobothrops > Protobothrops mucrosquamatus. The sequence goes on along the minus strand of NW_015387773.1, from coordinate 432,215 downwards.
AATGGGCCTTCTATCTAGCATCTCACCTTTTTTAATGGTTGTTTTGTTTTCCCAAGCACTTGCACATCAAAGAGGAAGAGAGAAAAAAAATAGTATAATACCATTTGGTGACCTTTAGATGATGTGCCAACAGATGATTAGAGTGGTGTCTCAGCTCATCCCCAGTGGTCCCAGACTGGCAAAAGCTAATTGAAATAGATTGACTACAAAGCAGAAGAGTCAATCAATGCCAGTTTTTTCAACATCCTGTTTCATTGCGGAACAATTTCCAATGCAGAAATAACCTACAGTAGCTTACAAGCATCAGACTATGCCATTCCTTTAGCAGTAGTTCCAGCTGGAAGCCTCAGAATTTCAGTACACGTGCAAGCCTTCAGGTACAGTATTTGAGCAGGTACATTGATTTCAGCTTCCTCTGCCCTCCACTTTCAAAAGTATAGCTTTGTGTACGATGCATATTACATATGGACATTTCTATTCCACAAACTAAAACAATTGCTTTTTTTTCCAATAGCAAAATAACATTTTTCTCGATTCCATAAATCCCTGATGTGAGACAAATGGATATCTGGAGGGAGCATGATAGGCAAGCTGGCAACAGCTTTGAAAAATGTCCCAAGAAAGGCTGCACTGATCAGCCCAATAGCCTGCTTTCTACATCTGCCGATCAAATCTCTCTGTCCATGTTTCCATGAACATAGTAATGAAAAACTGGATATTACCACTTCGCTATAACTGCCAATAAATCTACCTGAATAGGTAGAGTTTTTACCAGGGGGTGGGGGGTGGGTGGGAGATGGACTATCAAGTTATTGAATTTTTCCCCTGTCTATTAGGGCAAAGGTCCCCAGCATTTTGGGCACCAGAGACCAATTCCATGGAGAGAAGTTTTTCCGTGGACCGGAGGGTGCATGGTTTTGTGTGCTGCTTGCATTTCGCTTATGGGGTGTTGCTTGACCAGTACTGGTCCATGGATCAGGGGTTGGGGACCCCTGTATTAAGGCATGTCAAAATTTTCAACTTTCAATTTCTAAACATTAGGGGTGCTCAAAAGTTGTGACACGACTTGGGGATTGTAAAGATAGTTTGCTTACTTTAATATAATTTAGATGTGCTTGTTAAATAACTACATCAATATCATAACTTTTTAACATTTTGTTTGTTTCATTTCACAGATTCTGCTCCCTTTATCTTTTTGTTAAACATTATTTTGTCTGAGAGTGTTAATACTGCTAGCCTCGTTTCCTGTGTGTATGATAACTGATCTGTAATGGCTTCTTAAAAATGAACAAGACTGGGAACATTCATTCGTATGAGCAACCTAACTGGGACTGGCAGAGACTTGTTGCCATCTAAACTCCCAACACTGAGAGACATTCTCAGATATGGCCTACTATTAAGAAAACAAAGTAATGATGATGCTAGAAACTATCCAGAAGCCAGTCTTGCAAGAACCATATATCCCAAAGTGCTTGAAAAGTGGGAATGAGCAAACAGTTCCTTTGTGGCCCCTGTTGTAAATTCATGAGTGACACTCTTGAACCTGGGATCAAGCCAACAACATATCTCTTGGTAGAGGAAAGCTAGATGTCAGAGAGACTTTCACTGTGAAACTTGACAAACTGTTTGACATCCTCAACTTCAAGTGTCAAATTGTTCTGTGTGCCGAATTCAACTGCCCTCCTGGTTGCAAAAAAGAAGCTCACATTAACTGTACCTGTCTTAAGGAGACGAAGATACCATTGGAGGAACTTGCTTTTATTAAAAGTCAGAGAGACAAGACTAGTTCTTTTGGAGCACACCAGATTTGTTTGCCAGATGTGCCCGAGCAGAAACAACTAGGCAAAAGGCAAAAGCAACAAGACAATGAGAGACAAAGGCTCACTAAATATAAACAGAGAAGTATTCCAGACATTTCAATACTGATAAATGAAGTAATTATCTCTTATAATGAAAATGAAGGACAGACTGATGATGAAGATGAAGAGGAATGTGATGGAAGTTATGGAGAGGCCTTAGACCAAACACATGTGCTGTCAAGGATGAAACTTTGGCAGCTACGTGCCTTTGTGTTTCAACTTGCCTTTAGAGTAAGGGGTGGAGGTGTTACTTTCAAGTGGGTTAGATGGAGAAATGAAACTTCTACAATTCCACTGAAGACTATGAGAGCCTGAAACCTTTTCAAGGACACCATAGTAGGTGTGGGTTTGAAGCAGATAGTCCCCATAACAAAGTGAACTTGTTTATATGAACTACATAAGATATTGGGGGTTTGTCTGGGGAAATTGTTGTTTAAGTCTATGAATTGGTGTTGGAACATCAGAATTAGTTTTGCTTTGATATTACCATGCAGTGTATTTAATAAACAGTAAGATTTTCGGAGACAGAATGAACCTGGAGTTTTATTTGGATTCTTGAGCTGGATGTTTCAAAAGAAAAGACAGAATACAATAGCTTAGAAATAACAAATGTAGCTATGCAGGGCATAAGATATGGTGTTGGTCTATGTGCCACTGCTGCCATTATGACAGCTGCCTTCACAGATGCTGGCTTGATCACCGAAGAGGACAAGAGACTTGTAGTTGACCACAATAAAGTCAAGAGAGTCCAGGAAAAAAATATGAAGGCTTTAGATAAAGAATTTGATGAGCTCTGTAAGAAGGGCGAAATAATAATAATAATAATAATAATAATAATAATAATAATAATAATAATAATAATAGTAAAGTTGGAAGGGACCTTGAAGGTCATCTAGTCCAAACCCCTGCTTAGGCAGGAAACCCTATACCATTTCGGACAAATGGCTGTCCAGTCTCTTCTTAAAAACTTCAATGGCCATATAAATGCAACTAAAGTTATGCTAAAAGCAAACAGTTCAGACCAGCAATTCCCCAGTACCATCTAAGAAGAACATTATTCAGTGTGCAGTGAGGCGGGTGGAGGATATCTTTATCATTTCACTCCAGAGAAAGGCTCAAAAACAGGAAAACCTGCTCAAGTGATTGCAGATAATCTGGTGTATTTCATGAAGAAGAAGGACATTGACAAAAGCTTGAAGGTCATTGAAGGAGATTCTACAAATGTTAATACTGGCTGTGAAGGTGGTGCCAGGCACTGGGTAGAGGTCAAGCTTGACTGGAAGTTGATCTGGTTGGAATGTGTACTCCACACAAATGAATTACCCCACAACACTTAATCACAAAATGGAATGGGAAGACCTTGTCTGACAACAAATGGACAGGTAAAATTGGCAATGTGCTAGACCCTGCAACAGAACGTGACATTGTTCCTTCCTTCATCAGAGTTTTAATTGGTGAGCGTCTCATTTCACTGAGCAACAGTGTTGTAAAGGATCTCTCTACTAATCAAGTGTATGTATATAGGATCACACAGGCAATAAGAATGGAACTTCCCACAGATCTGGCTCTTCTGGAAATTGGCCCCGTAAGCCACTCATGCTGGTTGACAACTGCAAATAGGCTTTGTCGGATATGGGTTTCAAAACATGGCTTTAAAGGCAAAACTTTCCAAAACTTAAGAAAGATGGTGGAACACATTGTTGGTGTGTATTACTCTTGCTGGTTCAACATCAAAGTAAAACATTCCTGGATTGAAGGCCGGCATCATGTGTTGTTTCAGCTGCAGCAAGTCAGATTGCAAAAGAAGGCTGTAGTAGATGCTGTTTTGCCAACCATTCAGCACTCAGCATGGTACGCTTTCAGTGAAATTATAATCCAGACATTCTTGTGTTCACATGACATTCAAGGGAGGAGAGCTGGTGTGCAAAAGATCGTTGACTTGAGGGGTGCAGATGATGCCATCCTGGGAGATTTTTCTGTACATGCAAGAAAAACACCTTTAATCAATGCCAAAGCATCCACTCTGCTGGAGCTGATTGACTGATCTGAAGGTGTATATGAGCCACCTTTGATGTGCAAACTGACTGTAGCAGAAATAAAAAAGTTCATTGATGAGCCCATGCAAGTACCACAGTGGCCCTGTCATGTCCAATCAATAAAGCGATGAAATAGGTCGCAGAGGCAACAAGCAGAGAAGCAAGTCGGCAGCTGATGTCAAAGAACCAATCAAAACTAGACTTGATGAAACTCGCTTAAACTTTTTGTAACTCAGATAATTGCTTTCTGATGTTAATTTAGGATTGCATGGGTTATTTTTTGCTTAGCTAGATAAAATTCATGCAGAAAAATAACTTTAATTTTTGTAACCCAAAGTGTAATTTTGAGAAGATAAAGTTAACAATATTATAGACCTTTGTGGGGTATATGATCAGAATTGCACGAGCAGTTGTCCAGTTGCAAAAATGAGAGCAGATTTCAATTCTTAGTGTAAAAACACATATTTTTAGAACCCCTCACTGAAAAAAAATTGCAAAAATTATTTTTCACCCCATTAAATGACATGCCCTGCATGGCTATATTTTCCTCCAGAATTGCACTTCTATAATCTTCCTTTTCCCTCAGGGAGAGTATTTTAAGATTCAAAGTTTAAAAGCATTCTTTAAAAAAAACCAGAAGAAAACATGTTTCCATGGCTAAACCCAGTTATTGAAGACTGAAGATAAGAATTTAAAAGGGAATAAAATTGTTGCAATTCACTACAGTTCAGCTGACAAGAAATGTTTTAAAAAAAACCTTTAAACCTGTTGCCAACTTGTGTAATTACTAGAAAAGGGCAGAGAGCACTATACAATCAGTTTCCCACAATTCAGGTTGGGCTTTAAATTGCCCCCACTCTAGGAATGTGGGTTGCAACCCATTCATACAACCTAGGTCAGCCACCACGGAAATAACTTATTTTCAACTCTGATTGCCCAAGATGGAATGACCCAAATTGAAAAAAGCTCCCTACTGCTGAGAGTCTGAAGTCAATGAGTGCATTTAGTAAAAGACTAATTAGTAGCACTTCATTTCACTGGATGGAAAGTTTCATTTGACTGGCATGACTTGATCAAAAACCTTGGTTTTCTAAGTCCATCTTGGAGTTGCTGTGCCTAATTAGCTACAATTCAGAGGATTAGACAGAGATCAAAACCATCAGAACAATTCTTAAAATCCCCCATGTGACCTCGGCTTCACCCTTTGACTAACAGGGACAGCCCAACAGAGAAAGGAAACTAGATTCTCTGTGTTAACTACTAGAGGGTTTAATTTGCATAACATCAAAGAATCTTCATTTCAGAGCATGTGCTAACTGGAAATCCAAACTAACTGGCATATGTCAAAGAATTCATTCTCTGTTGTTGCTCCCAGTGTGTTAGTTCTGCTTGCTGACAAATATTTCATGTTTGCATTAACCAAACATTTCTTCCTACATTTGTACTGAATCTTAAGAGGACGGCTAATAGAGGTACTTAAATATGGAGGAAATGATGGATTAAACATCTATTTGAAAACAAGATATCTTGTTTCTATGTCAGAGATTATGTATTCATATAAAGGCTTGTTAGGTGAAAGATAATCCCTTTGGCAAGATGGTGTGAAGAAAAAAAGTCCCAAGAAAAATGTGAGGCAGACAGTTCAGCAGCTGGTTCAAGGATCAAACCAAAAATAACTCCAAAGAGTTGTTCTGATCTGGTCAAAGACTTGTCTGGGCTAGTCTTCTGTTCTGCATTTAACCAGATCCCTGAAGATATGAATAGATTTCCTTCCTTCCCTCCTTCCCTCCATTCCCTCCCTTCCTCTCTCTCCCTTTCTTCTTCATGGAAAATGGATACTAGAGAACTAGAGCCAACATAACTAGTAATCCTGAACTGCATGTTCCTCTATTCCATTTTCTTTTAAAGCCATCTAAATTGGCAGCCATCATTATATCTTGCATGGACACACAGTATAATTTAATTATATGTGGCATAAATAATTATTTTCTTTTTTTTATTCAGAATCTCTCCCCTTTCCATTTCATTTTATGATCCTGGGTCCTAATATTTCAAGAAGGGGAAAGAGAAAAGCAAATCTTCCTATTCAACTTTTGTGCCCCATATAAAATGCTATACAATTTTTTTTCTCCTTAGCTTAACTTATTTTACAAAATACAGTCACAGAATTCTAGCGCTAGAAGGGGCCATTTAATCACCAAGCCCAATCTCCTGCCTAGCCCAGGTATCCAAATCAAAGCAACAGAGACAGAGATCTGTCTAGCCTTGGTTTGTACATATCCAGCGAAGAGTAGCTCACTATTCCTCTGGATAATTGGCTCCACTGTGAAATTGCTCTTACTGTTAGAAGTTCTTTCCTAACAGAAGAAAATTCAGTCACATTCTAGATTTTTATGAGGATAAAGTGGAAAAAACAATGGACCACACCTAATGCCACTATGAGCTTGAACTCTATGGAGGAAGTTAGGTAAATCATGTAATAAGGAAATAAGCCAGGGAAGCTGTATGAAAACATTTTCCAGTAGTACTTGAGCATCCAGATTTCAATGCCTTGTAGGACTTGTTAACACATGGAACAGATTAAATCACACAAATTAAGAAGTAGAGTAGCTGAATTCAGACCATAGACTGCTTCATTGACTGTTTATAAAAAAACTATGCAGACTACAAAATTTGTAAAGTAGGGAGACTTAATGACGTATGCTTGTGCAAAATAAATTATCCATCAATCAACTTATCCCTCTGGCCCATTCTCCATCTTTCTCCAGACTCTGTTACTAAAGTTAGCAAAAGGCAGAGGTGGATGAAAGGTACTAAGAAAAAGAAAAACATGCTAACAAAATCTTGTAATCTTGGAGTCCTAGTGGACAATCACTTAAATATGAGTCAGCAGTGTGCTGCAGCTGCCAAAAAAGCCAATATAATCCTATGCTGCATTAACAAAGGAACAGAATCAAGATCATATGAAGTGTTAGTACCACTTTATAATGCCTTGTTAAGGCCACACTTGGAATATTGCATCCACTTTTGGTCGCTGCAATATAAAAAAGATGTGGAGACTCCAGAAAGAGTGCAGAGAAGAACAACAAAGATGATTAGGGGACTGGAGACTAAAACATATGAAGAACAGTTGCAGGAATTAGGTATGTCTAGTTTAATGAAAAAAAGGACTAGGGGCCACATGATAGCAGTGTTCCAATATCTAAGGGGCTGCACAAAGAAGAGGGATCAACTTATTCTCCAAAGCATCTAAAGGCAGAACAAGAAGCAATGGATGGAAACTAACCAAAGAGAGAACCAACCTAGAAATAAGGAGAAATTTCCTGACAGTCAGAATGGAACGATTTGCCTCTAGAATTTGTGAATGCTCCAACAATGGAGGTTTTTAAGAAGAGATTAGACAACCATATTTCTGAAATGGTATAGAGTTTCTTGACTGAGCAGGAGGTTGGATCAGAAGACCTCCAAGGTCCCTTCCAACTCTTTTTCTATAAATAGAAGTAAAAGAAAAAAGAATCAGTAGATTACTAAATTCAGAAAAGATGAAGAGCAGTAGTACATAACAAAGAAAAGGCAGAGTTACTCAATATCTATTTTGGCCTGATTTTCTCCAACAACAGAGTATATATTCCAACTGGTAACCAAATGGGTAATGTTGAACACTAAAGTGAAATTGCAGAAATAGAATAGAATAGAATAGAGTTGGAAGGGACCTTGGAGGTCTACTAGTCCAGCCCCCTGCTCAAGCAGGAGAACCTATACCATCTCAGAAAGTGACTGTCTAGCTCTTCTTTAAATGTCCAGTGATGGAGCACCCATTATTTCTGGAGGCAAGCTGTTCCACTTTTTAATTGTCCCCACTGTCAGGACGTTTCTCCTTAATTCTAGGTTGCTTGTCTCTTTGATCAGTTTCCAACCATTGTTTCTCATCCTTCCCTCTGATGCTTTGGTGAATAACATGGCAGCCCCTCAAGTACTGGAATACTGCTATCATGTCTCCCCTATTTCTTCTTTTCTTTAAACTAGCCAAGCCCAAGTCCCGCAGTCATTCTTCGTATGCCTTAGTCTCCAGGCCTTTGATCATCTTAGCTGCTCTTCTCTGCACTTTTTCCAAACTCTCAACATCTTTTTTGTGATATGTGACCAAAATTGTCTGCAGTATTCCAGCTGTGGTCTTACTAGGGTTTTATAAAGTGGTACTAATACTTCACGTGATCTTGATTCTGTGCTTCTGTTTATACAACCCAGGATTGTATTAGCTTTTTTGGCTGCTGTTGCACACTGCTGGCTCATAGTCAAGTGATTGTCCACTAGAACCCCAAGATCCCTCTTACAATTGCTTTTTTTGAGTTAGGTCTTGCCTAATCTGTACTAGTACCTTCAATTAAATCATGAGATTGACCTAAAATAAATGCTGTCAGAAAATACATGTTAACATTCAGCAAATTTAAATTTCTAGGACCAGGTGAATTTCACGTATTATGTATTTTCTTTGAGAAATTTTGGATATATTTGATGACTAGAGAAGGGTAACTTTTGTCCTTATTTTTAAAAAGATGGGAATGGAGGATCAGAGTATCTACATACCAGTCAAACTGATGCTGATAATTGGGATGATTGTAGAGCATAAAGTGATTGATCTGACAGCACTTTTAAAATAATGCAGTGATTTCTGGAAATCAGCATGTATTTATCAAGAACAAGTCTTACTTGACTAGCCTTATCTAATTTTTAATCAGGTAATAAATTGTGGGAATTTAATAAATATAATATATCTAGATTTTAGCAAAGCATATGTCAAAGAACTCCATTAATTAGCAAAGTAGTTAGGCAGGGATGGATGGAATGACAATTAAATAGACACATCACTGGCTTGAAAATTGTACTCAGAGTACTCATTAACAGTTTCTCATTAAAATAGAGGGAAGAATCAAAAGGGTTCCACAAAGAACAGCACTTGATAAGAAACTGAATATGAGTCAGCAATGAACATGAAAAAGGCCGATGTGACTATAAACATTGTAAATGCAGTTTTGGGCTTAATCAACAGAAATACTATTTCTAAATCATGGGAAGTAATCTGTATATTTCAGACTCCACCTCAGGTATGGAGTCTTGTTGTGGATAACATTTTTAAGGAATGAACAACCTGGAATAGGTTCACTGAAAAGCAAGAAGGATGACCACGAGACTAAAAATGATTATCAGAATGAAACAGTGGGGAATGTTTACCTTTAAGAAGAGAAAAGTGAGGATGGAATATGGTATTCCTTCACAAATGCTTGAAAAGGGATCACAAAAAAGATCAAGATCCTTCTCCTTCCAGACGAAAGGACACAAAAGAATAAATTTAACTTTCACAAAAGTAGATTCCAATTGAATATTTTTTTTTTTAAATCCTACAAAATAAAGAGGAGTTTGCCAATGGAACGAATTACCTGCAGAAGTGACTGGCTCCTCTTCAATTGGATGTGTTCAGGGAAAGGCTGGATAGCTATTTGTTGGGGATAGCTTAAATTTCTGCAGGAAGCATGGAACAGGGAGTTGGACTCAAACCATAAATAGCCTCTTGAAATAGATCACCAGTTCATACGCATTTCAGGATCATACCTGTGTTTGAAAAGCTTGGTAGCCAGACCCAACAGGTTCTTTAGGTGAAGAATGATGATCTGTCCGTGTTCATTATTGTGACTTAGGTCACTATCAATGACACTAATATTTATATTTATTTATAATTTCAATTCATAAGACTCCTGAACCCAATCTGACTCTGAGTGGTGAGCAGTTACAAATCAATATACTACTTTAAGAAAGGACAAAATGAACAGAAATGAAATCTTACTAAACTGGGGGAAAGACATATTACAACCAAAACAAGCAATACACACAAAATGGGCACACAAATGAACTGCCCTAGAACTCTGGGGGAAAGCCAGTTTTTAAAGATCACCTAAGGTTTGCAGAGTCAGGGTGCTCCAAATCTCTGGGAGGAAGGTGCTATTCCAAAGGGCAGATCCTGCAACAGAAAAGGCACCCTTCCTAGGTCACATTTTACAGAACAGACAGGAATGATGAGAAGGAGGCACTTCCTCAGATAATCAAGCTCCATGCTACTAAAAGCTCTATAGGTGATGACCAGACTTTCCAGATGGGTGACACTCTCTCTCATACCCTCCAGCCTTTATCTTGTTAGAGTAAAAGTTGAGTCTATTCTTTCCCAGCCTCCTGACACTGATTTGTGACCTCAACAGTACAACTTGGTCAAGCAGGGGTCAAGATATACGGTTGAATATCATCAGCATACCTATGATACCTTACGCCATGTCAACAGGTGATCTTACTCAGCAGTTTCATGTGGACATATTAAGCAATCAAGGCAAGAGTGTCAAGCCTTAATGTATCTCAAAAATCAGAGGCTTCAGTCTGGATTTTTTGTGCTGTCAATTCTAAATGTAACTGGCTACAGGAAAGAACAACCAGTAAAACTCCCTGATCCTGTAGCCAACCCGGAAGGATATTAAGATCAATGGTATGAAAAGCCGCTGAGAGATCAAGAAGAACCAGAATGGTTGCACCCCTTTGTTCTGCATCTACCAAAATGTAAATCTTTGTCATCTTTCATATCAAAGCAATTATTGATAAGTAGATATATTATTGTATTGTAGCTAACACCTATTGTTACTTATTTATTCTTGAGAACAATGAGGCATTAAGCAGGACTCTCAACATATTTTTCTTTCAGTGAAAACATTTCTTCCCATGGTGTACACTTTCTATCTATATATGCCTGATCTACACTGGTTCTCCAGAAAGTAAGAGCAAAATCACTGGAGGCTACTTTTCATTCTCCTAGATCAGTGGTGACGAACCTATGGCACGCGTGCCAGAGGCGGCACTCAGAGCCCTCTGGGCACGCACGACATTGCCCCAGCTCCGCTTCCCCCCACGACCCCCTCCTCACCAGCAGCCCTCCTGGAGGAGAGTTGATTCCGAGTGCAGCCCATGCAGAACAGCGCAGCCAAGGACATGGCAGCCGGGCAGCGGGGACAAGACTCCACCCTCACACCCCGTCACGTGCAGATGATGCTGCGGGGCGCAGACAGAGGGCATGGCCACCATGGTGCTGGGCGATCTGCGGCAGGCCATGGAGGTGGTGGATGGCCCACCAGGCGGGGACTGTGGGGGGCGGGAGGGTTGGGCACTCGGTGTCTAAAAGGTTCGCCATCACTGTCCTAGATTCTGTGGCTACACACAGAGTTGCAGGCAAAAGATGCATAGACAGTAGTAGCCAGAAACAACACCATACACAGTAGGATTATAGAAGGCCAGGTTCAAGCCCATCTGCCTGGGAAACAACCTGGGTCACTCTCTCTGTGTCACAAACACACGTACACAGGATTGATTCTGTGATGGTTAAAAAATAATAAAGAGATGTCTCCATCTTTCCTACCTGAAAAAAGTCTTGTCAGGATAAAAAAGTGCTGCCTCAGTTGAGGCATACAACTAATAAAGTTCCCCCAAATGCTGTCCCTTAGCCCTGATTCTGGCAGAGAGAAATGGGTAAAAATTAGCAGACAAATACGGCCAGCACTACTGATTTTTTAAAAAGTATTTTATTAGTTTTTTTATCATTACAATTCATTTGTGCTTAATAAGCAACATGTTGTCTGGGTTAATTTTTGCTTAGTCATAAAAGTTAACTTCTTACTCTCTATCTCGTTTTTCTAACCATTGATAAAATGGGTTCCACGTTTGAAAGTATTCTGCATCTTCTGTTCCTTTAATTCTCAATGTGTTTAAATCATTTAATTCTCAGTGATTTAAAAAATTAAATCAGCACTACTGATTTTAATAGGAATAGAATGACCAGTTTTTAAGGCATGCAGTCTACAATATGTAGCTGAGGCAAGAAAGGAGGAGAAGAGAGAATGAAAGTAACTATGAAAGCCTCTATGAGAAAGAAAGATCACTTGGTGTTCTAAGACATGATTTGTGTGGCTATATTCATTGGCATTCGGCTACCAAAAAAACAAAGGCATCATGTGATGGGGGGAAAAAACCCATGGCCTGTCAGTTTGGAAAACCTTCAGTACTGAGCTATTCTTGCACGATAAAAACTCTGACCTCATTCTGAGAAGTAAGCATGGTGGGCTTCGGCTCAGAATGACACTCGAGAGAGGCAACGTTTTTTTAATAACAAGATTAGCAAGTTTTGTGACTCACACCCTGGGGAAAGTGATTGAGTTATCCTTAAATTTGTGAAATCCAGAGGCGGAGGAACTGAGAAGAGTCAGACCTGCACACTGGACTTCTGAAATAGCAGTTTTGAAAGAACTCTGAGGGAAAGTAGGGCAGATCCAATGGCTTGAAATCCTGAAAGAAGAAAATGCCCAAGAAGGATAGGAAACTCTCTGAAATGAGATACTGAAATCAGAAATAATCGACCCAAGAAAGAAAAATTTGAGAAATCTAAGGAGACCAATATGGATATAAGCCAGGGGGCATTCTGGCTGAGGAATTCTGGGAGTTGAAGTCCACAAGTCATAAAAGGGCCAAGTTTGGCTCTCTAAAACAAGAAAGAGAAAAAGAGATATATACAGGAAATGGTAGGAGGGGACTTCCATTTCTAGTCAAAATATGATGTAAGGTCATGTCTGGAAACTGTCAGAAAAGATAAAGCTTAGAATTAATTGAAGTTTATGGGAAACATCAAAAATAAAATGGTAAACTGTGGGCTAGATGTTACTAGTTCTAGATGTCGTGTGCTGAATGACCATCTTTTAAGAGAGCTACAAAAAGGCTACACTTCAGCTTGTGAAGTATTAAATGGAGGGCCACAGGATTTTGTCCTGGCGTTGTACCATTCCACATTGTCATCAATATTTTTGATAAGGAAATTAAAGGGGACACAAACCTGATACTACTTTAGAAGGAGTGAAGATTCAAAGCAATCCAGATTGGCTTAAGCATTGGACTATGAATAAAATGGAACTTAATAGAGAAAATAAACTTTCTCCATGTGGGGGAAAATGGAAGACCCAAGTATAAGATGGAAAGGAACAGGCTCAACAAAAGTCCATACGAACAAAATCTCTGGAACGAGCTGCCCCCAGAGATCCGGGTTATTCCGGATCTCCCCTCCTTCCGCCGCGCCCTTAAGACCTGGTTGTTCCAGCGGGCAGGACTGGCCTAGGGGTATTTTAAATTGATTTTAGCCAAATTTTAGTAGAAGCGGCCGATTATATATTTATTTTTAATGATTTTTTAAAACTTCTATTGTATTGTATTAAATTGTTTTTAACTGGCTGTAAGCCGCCCTGAGTCCTACGGGAGAAGGGCGGGGTATAAATTTAATAAAATGAAAATGAAAAAATGAAAAAATAGATGACCTTGATGATCTCAGGTTAAATAAAAATCAGCTCTGTAATGCAGCTGCTAAAAAAGCAGATGTTATCTTGCATTGCATTTATAGGAGCACAGAATCTCGACTCCCGCGATATGATTTTTCCACTTTCCTCTGTCTGAGTCAGATCTTACTTGCAATGCTGTGTCCAGTATTTCTGGGCACCACAGACTAGCAAGTTGAGAGGAGAACTACCAGGATGAAGGATCTGAAAACAAGATCTGTAAGATATTATTAAAGGATTTGAGTATAATTAGCCGACAGAAAAGACAATGAAAGGCAGACATGACAGCAATCTTTAAATATCTGAAAGCTGTCACAAAGAGAAGGGAGTGGACTTATCCTATGTTGTCCCAGAGGACAGGACTATAGCCAGTGGGTTAAAACCATATTAAAACTGTAAAAAAGGAGTGTCAAGCTAAACCTCAGCCAGACCTTCCTGATAATATGAGCTGTCAACCGCAAGGCTGCCACATGACATGATGAGTTCTCCTTTGGAAAATGTCTTCAAACAGAGGCTGGATAGTCATCTTTCAGGGATGTTCTACTAGTGAATCCTACACTGAGAGGTGGTACCTTTCAACTCTTATGATTTTAGATAGATAGATAGATAGATAGATAGATAGATAGATAGATAGATAGATAGATAGATAGATAGATAGATAGATAGATAGATAGATAGATAGATAGATAGATAGATAGATAACCTTTATTGTCATTTTTTTTACTGTGGGCACAATGCCACACATTAAAAATGAAATTTAGTTGCTTGCTCTCAAAGTGTACACATATATAACACACATTTACACATACTATATACAACATGTGTATAGAATTACACCCGTACATATAAATGAATTGTTATATAAAATAAAATATAAGTTAAATTGTTTTGCAATAGCATCTTATTGACAAACTTTCATTTTTTTGAAGACAGAGCTCTCCTTTTGTAGCAAAAAGGTTTCAACTATACAAGTGTTTTAGACGTCTACAACAAATCAAAAATTATCTGTATTTTTACACACAAAATACATTTAAAACTAAAATGATTAGGATCTTCTCTAAGCAGTAAGAAAACCCAGAAAAATTGTTCCAAATGGGATTTTCTTTGAAAGGAAATAATTGGAAGTTCATTGGCATGTTACAGAGCCATTGTGCTGGTGGCTGCTCCATAGCTTGTGTCAGTGAATCCTAGAGTTTATATTTATACCATGTAAAGAACTGCATGTTTTGTTTGCCTAAATTTTTTAAATAGTTTCACTGAATGATTCCAGGCTGTCACATCATGAGAGAGGAAGAAAATTTACACTCAATTCACCCTTACAGGAAGGCCTGGAGGAACGTTGTCCATGGGGTCGCGATGGGTCAGACACAACTTCGCAACTAACAACAACAACAATATTATCCTTAAATTTAGAAGACTCAGTAATAATTTATTTTAGTTGTTTTGGTTTTCTAAGTTGAAACATTGAAACATCCTTAAAAGACTTGCTGCAATCTGCTAAAAAAAATAAATCTGCAATCCTATCATTACATTTTTTGAGTTTGGGAAATTAGAAGGATCATGTTATTCCAAATGTATATTTGTATGATGGCATTATCATGTTGGTTAATTATTTTTAACATGCTATTACTAAATTTAAAAATGACCCCATCAATCATATCTGCCTCAGTTTTGTTCACATTTCCACTAACCCATGACCCCAAGATCTCTTTCTGAATCAGCTACTACAGCCTCCAATTTAAGCTTTGCACTCAGAACTTTTCTCATTAGAACAAGTGGTGGTGCAGCTATTCCTGGCCCTTGCCCTATCAGATAACTCAGGGATTCCGCAAACAAGAGGACTTAGCTCCTTGTCATCTCATCTTTCAGGTATTTTCCTAAGGGTCAACCCTGTGAAATGTGAATAGCCACTCCCATGCTTCTCTCTATATAGAAAAGCAGAAGCCACTGACTTCAACCTGTAGACTGTGTATTTTTCCAGATAGGAGAGGAAAAACATCAAGGACACAGGGGAAAAGGGGCAGAAATTTACTCAGTAAGAATAATAATTGTACAGAGGGGTCCTTGGTGCTCTCTGAGCTTGATTGTTTTCTTGCAGACAATTTATTACCCAAACTAGATAACATCGTCAGTGCTGGTACAAATATTACAAATGTTCTTTTATTGAATAATTGTACAGTAAGAATATATTCTCATTAGAACTTAAGAAAAGGCCTGCTAAGCCAGGCCAAGGATTCTTGAGTCTACCATTTCATTATCTCACACTGGCCAACAAGGGGCATTCAGGCAAATCATAAGCATGGATAGGAGGATGATAGCCTTCTACTACTATTGCTCCATGGCACCTGTATTTTGGCAGCCACACAGAGTCACTTCAGAAAGGGAGATGGACAGCATATAAATTTAATAAATGAATAAAATATAAATAAATATGGTAGCAAACATCCATTGAGATTAGCTGTCAATGAAGACTTATTCTTACAATTTTGTCCAGCTCCCTTTCAAAATTGTTTCAGCTGATGGCCCTCACCACATCTGATAGTAGGGAAAGTATAGTAACTGCACTCAAACAAAATCTATTAGTACTAGTGCCACTTTATAAAGCCCTATAAGACCACACCTCAAATACTGCAGCCAATTTTGGCCCCATATCACAAAAAAGATGTTGAGAGTCTGGAAAAAATTCAGAGAAGAGCAACTAAGATGATCAAAGGCCTGAAGACTAAAACATACAAAGAACAGCTGCGGAACTTGGGTTGACCAGTCTAAAGAAAAGAAGAAATAGGGGAGACATGATAGCAGTGTTCCAGTATCTGAGGGGCTGCCTCAAAGAAGAGGGGGTCAGGTTGTTTACCAGAGCACCAGAGGGAAGGATGAGAAACAATGGTTGGAAGCTGATCAAAGAGAGAAGCAACCTGGAATTAAGGAGAAACTTCCTGACAGTGAGGACAATTAACCAGTGGAACAGCTTGCCTCCAGAAATCGGGGCGCTCCATTGCTGGAAGATTTTAAAAAGAGACTAGATAGTCACTTGTCTGAGATGGTATAGGTTCTCCTGCTTGAGCAGGGGGCTGGACTAGAAGACCTCCAAGGTCCCTTCCAGCTCTATTCTCTTTGAATATTTTTGCTGGATGCTGAAGATGTTGTTCCTCCATCTCCACAGACTGGTGATTGCTACTGGGGGAGTAAACCCAGGTGTTGCCTGTAGGCATTGTGTAGTGATAACATGAAGAAGTAGAGGAAGCAAGGCTGTATTTATGCTATCATATGCTACTTCTACATCGCTTGGAAAATAGCTAATGGTAAATAAGAGGTGCTGCTTGTTCATGGACCTTAGGAGCTTTCTGGAGTCGCCTCATGGTGAGATGGGCAGCAAATAAATTTAAAAATAATTCATTAAATGAAAATAGCTACATTAACATGATGCTGGGGAAAGATGTCAATCTGAAGCTTTTGCTGCAGTAAAATGATTCAAGAGTAGAACCCCAAAGTACAACTCAAAGGTCACAGTTCACTAGGGACTTTCTGAACAATATAGGACAGGCAACCTTTGGTTGAGAATGGATTAGCGAAACAAATGTTCTCTGTGTGTTATCTCAGTTAAGCAAAGAGAGGAGATGAACTGGAAGGGGATTTCAGTCAGGGATTCTGTCAAATAGATGCCCTAAATTCAATCTTAGCTCTTTGCTTGATATTTTACCAAGAATACCTACCCTTGACTGTAAATCTTTTCTCACACATTGGGTGTAACTGCGAAACATTCTGAAACCTCACCCTCACTGTGATTTGAATAACCATTTCAGCATGTCTCTGTGGGTATGTATGCACTAGGAGTGGTTTCCAAGAACTCTGCTCACCCGTCTGTTATCCACACTTTTTTTTGTGTGAGCTGCACCCAGTCCACATCTCTGGCATGCAAAAATCAATGCAAAGAAGAGACTTGTGGGCCTCTGACATCCTTACTAAAGCATGTCTGGACTAGGGATTGGAGACTGAATCAAGAAAACACTGTTAAAGAAAGTGAAATGGACCCACTCTTGGTATAAGGTAGGACCAGGCAAGATTAGTTGCCTAGAAGCTCATGCAAGGGTCAATATGAGTCTTTAATTCCCCCCCCCAAGTTTCAATCATTTCCACTCAATTCTTCCAGACCTCCCATCTATGGTAACATGCAAGCACAAATACACTCATTCATATATAAAATGTCTAAACGGTTCTGCCTGAAGAAGCAAAAAGACTCTTCAGAAACTCCCTGCTGCTTAGCTGTTTGCAAAACACTACACAACAACGTAAGAGTTGTTCTTTCTGTGAACTGCTCTTCTGTTGCTAAGCACAGTTGTAAGTCCTTTCTGCAGGTTCACTTCCTACTTTACAAATTCTATGCTGGAAAGAATTAGACCCTCTATTATAGGGGAGAGAAATATGTACCTGCTAACTGTTATGGAGCTGTAACTTCCAGTGGCCTCAGCTATCATGCCCATAATTTTTTCATTTCTGCTCAAATGGTTTGTTGGTTTGTTTATTAAATTTAAATGCCACCCATCTTGCTTTCAAGCCACTCTGAATGGCTTACAACAAGATAAAAATGACAACATAAAACATTAGAAGATTAAAATAATAAATTAACATTGTCTCTATCCGTTATCTCTATATACTACTAAAACATAGCTGGCTGGGATTTTCAAACTGTATTTAACCATGTTATAAGAACTGTTTTCACAATTGGTTTCAACTGTTGCATCAGTAATGGAAATGATAACCCATATTTTATATTCAAAGACCCTTATTTCAGAATCCCAAATACCTGCTTGGTTGGCTATCCCTGGATATAGTCTGCATATCTACCCGTATGAAATTCCATCCACTTGCTTGGCCACTATGAACGTCTTAATGCCGTAGCTGTCAACCTTTCCTTCACCATGGCCACGGACCCTCAAGACGTAACTCAAGATTTAAATCATAACATTTCTTCAAGGCTTCGTGGACCACAGGTTGAGAACCACTGCCTTTATGTATTGTGTAAACTCAGAGTACTGTGGCTTATGTCTTTGTTTACTGTCTCATATGCATTTTGCTTAGCTCCAAAAACTCCAAAAGGCTAATTTCCAGCTCATATGAATAAAACAAACCTATATGTGAACTCTGTCACAGGCTTTAAGATAGACAGATTCTTTCTGCATGTTTGTACAATTTTTATGTATCATGCATCACCATTTCATGGCTATTAATTTCTGACTCAGAGCCTTGTCTCCATGTGAAAAAAAAGTGTTCTGGTAATGGGTGCATTGTGATGAAACACTTGTTGGCCTTGGAAAACCTTAGGGCTGTTTTTCCGGGAGAAATCAAAGGAGAGAAATGACAGCTCTTGAAAAGGGACCTCTATCTCTTTCTAAAGGAGGAACTTTTAGGCCGCCATTCTGTGATGTAGTTAAGCTGATGTTTCTTCACTGAAAATGACATTGGTGGTGACCATGCACTTATCTTTAAAATGCATTGTAAAGAAAGTCTGGCAGCCTTTTATCTCATGAGGTTGGAAATGCAAATGGCCCTCATTTTCCTTCTGTAGGATTGTCTATCTTTTGGCAGGCTATCTGAGACATCTCCCTTTCAGAAAAAAAAGGTATTTTCAGGCCTTGGAGTTCTTACAGGCGCTTGATTCAGAAAGCCCATCACGTAATTAACAAAGCATCACTCCAACTACGGACATTCCTTTGGGTCTCCCCCTCAGCAGGAAACACTTCAATATTCTCCTTGTGCAGCTGTCACATGCAAAGCAGTTGCTGGCATTCCTTCCCCGCTCACAAGCTTCGCTCTTGGGCAGCGACAGATCTTTGCAATGTGTTGCCAAACATTTTTCACCCCAAGGCAACCCAGCTTTTCACCTCCCTGTGATTAATTCTCCCCACTCTTAGCAAACATTCTCCTCCCAGCCAAGGAAGAAGGGCTGAGTTCCTCCTCCAAGCCTCTTTATTGAGCAAGGTCCTAATCATGGGGTCAAGGGATTATAGGGACTATATAGGGGACAAGAGTCATAGGCCAATACTCAGAGGGAACCAAGTTGCTAAGGCATGTTTGTTTACTCAGGGGAACTTGTTATCTGCAATGGAACTGTTTGGTGACACTTGCTTTCCTTTTGCTGATTTGAAAAAGAACACATTATGGATGCACCATTTGCAAAAGAAAAAGAAAGGCCATCACAACAACAAAGATGATCAGGGGACCAGAGGCCAAAGCATATAAGGAAAGGCTGCTGGAATTGGCTATGTCTAGTCTAATGAAGAGAAGGACGAGGGGGGACATGAGAGCAGTGTTCCAATATCTCAGGGGTTGATACAAAGAAGAGGGAGTCAAGCTATTTTCCAAAGTGCCTGGAGGCAGGACAAGAAGCAATGGATGGAAACCAATCAAGGAGAGAAGAAACCTAGAAATTGTGAATGTTTGTAAACAATTTATCAGTGGAACAACCTCTCTCCAGAAGTGTTCCAACACTGGAAGTTTTTAAAAAGAGGCTGGAGAACCATTTGTCTTAAATGGTATAGAGCAGTGGTAGGCAACCTTGGCTCTTTTATGACTCGTGGACTTCAACTCCCAGAGCCAAGGTTACCTACCCCTGGTATAGAGTTTCCTGCCTGAGCAGGGGCTTGGACTAGAAGACCTCCAAGGTCCCTTCCAACTCTGTTATTCTATTCTATACTTGGTAAAATAGCCCATAATGTACATTGAAATTATCCTAGTTTTAGTTTTAGTCTCCTGCGCTCACTCTGATATCAAACCCTGGAGAGCAGCTATAGTCACAGTACTGAATAAGGCAGCTTGAAATGAACCCATTCAAATAGGCAAAAGTTCTCCAAGGATTGAGAGAACAGCATTAAAAAAATCAAGAAGGGTATTTGTAATCCATTGAAACCACAGACCTATATACAATGACCTAGCAGAGACAGCCATGCTTAGCAGGAATGACTTCTGAGTCCAATTGCACAAAATTGGAAGACATTGCTAAACTCTTTGTGGGACTTTGAAATACTAAGGTGGGAAAACTTTTAGAAATGCTATACCTTTTTTGAACGTATGGCATCTTATACTGAAATAAAGAACTGTGGCAACAGTAAATCTACATATTTACTGAAGAAAATGAAACTTTAAACACAGTGATATTGAGCACATGACTCTGGGATTGGAATGAAGTAGTGATGGGATTCAAATACCAGTCTCTGTGTGGATGCCACTTCCGGAAGTCCATTCTGGGCCTGGGCAACAAAACATTAGCTACCGGTTCTGCCAAAGTGGTGCGAACTGGCTGAATCCCACCACTGGGGTGGAGGAATACAGTCCTGTGTGAATTTTTCCAGAACTAAGTTCCATTGATACATTAAGAATTAAATATGCATAGAACGGGGCTGTCGGGATTCCCCCCCCCAAAAAAATAAACTACAAAACAGGTTGCCATTAACATTTGCAGGATATTGCTAGATTTGAGTGGCAGGAAAACAATATTTCAAATATCTAACATTTTAAAACAACTCCTGTGGGTTAGATCATCTGACTAGAAGTGTTGTATCTGTCTATTCCCTAGTTTGTTTGGTTTCTTTCATGTTAAAAAAGGAAACTTTTCCTCCGTGTCAATGCCCAAAGGCAGGAACAGTCATTCAGCACCAGTCTCCATCCCCCCCACCCTCTGGGGAGCCACCCACGCAATCCAGGCCACAGGTGGCACATGCAGGGATCCTGCTAAGAATTGCGCTACAGCTTGGTTTTCTTTTCCTCCTCGTCATCACCGGAGACCGGTCTCATTAGCGGCTGTAAAACCCGTTGGGCTTCTTGCTTACTTTGATCCTCTTACATCAGATCAGCATGAGGACTGTGTTTTTAAGATCCTGTCTCGGGTTTTATAAGTGGCAGGAGCAGTGCACAAGACTACCCTTTCATGCCACACAGGTGCCATCTGTCTCAGCAACACCCATAGTGAAACAATTGCCTGTGTGAACAAGGAGAACCAACTGCAAGGGAGAGGCCAGCATAGGCATCATAACCCCCCCAGGTCGTTTTCTGCTTAAATGAACTTGGCTCAATCTTCTTGAGGTTTGCCCCTGTGCTAAAGGAAGCCTGGGGAAAATGCTGAAGTGAATTAATCTACTATGTAGAACTACCTCACCCCTTCCCTGTTTTAAAACCACAGTCCCTTCCCTTTTGTATTTTGTTCTTGTTTTTGTTTTCTAAGCTTCCTTGCCCAGTTCTTCACTGGTAAATTTAGCAGTACAAAAACAGCGGTGGGGATAAAGAGGAGGAGGAGGTAGTAAAGTCAGCTGAGTATCTCCTGGCCAGCTCCAGAAGATTATGCCTTATCAGCCAAGCCTTTACTGAAAGAGCACAGTCTTCTCACGGGGCCCTGGAGGGAAAAAAAAACTAAGATTGCCTCTTATTCTCTCATGCGCACACACTCACACACAGCATTTGGCTGTCATAGTCAGGTCTCAGAAGCGAAGCAAGGATGGGCCTAATTAGCACACAGATCGGAGACTGCCAGGGCTGTAGGCTAGACTGGGAAGTCCAAACAATTGTTCCAGAAAAACAACTCTGGCAAACTATTTCCAGACAGTACTAATGCCAAATCTCTCTCCTCTCCACATGCCATGAAGAGTTGTGTTCGAGTCAGACCCCTGGCCAGCAGATAATGGGGATTGTGGTGGGAAGAAAGGGAACAAATTCTTGGTTAACAGAATAACAGAGCTGGATGGGACCTTGGAGGTCTTCTAGTCCAACCCCCTGCTCAGGCAGGAAACCCTATACCAGTGATGGCGAACCTTTTAGAGACTGAGTGCCCAAACTGCAACCCAAAACCACTTATGCATAGTCGGGTGCCGGGTGGGTGTGGCCCATTGACTTGGGTGGGCGTGGCTGCGGTGGTAAAGCAGACTGGGTGGGACTAAAAAGTTCAATCAATCAATTCCAACTGTGCAAGATCTTTTTTCCCTGCGAGAAGTTGAAATTGACTGATTGATTGAAACTTTTTTTTTTTTTGCACATGGCAGTGGAGGCCTAAAGCGAAAAGGTTTTATAAAACCCAGCTGAAGGCCTAGGATTGGGGCGACGGTGCGCATGCCCACAGAGAGGGCTCTGAGTGCTGCCTCTGGCACCCGTGCCATAGGTTCGCCACCACTGCCCTATACCATTTCAGACAAATAGTTGTCCAATCTCTTCTTAAAAACCTCCAGTGTTGGAGCACCCACAACTTCTGTAGGCAAGTCATTTCACTGATATAGTTGCATTTTTATTGGTGAGGTGATTGGAACTTGGAAGCATTCAAATAATTTGGGCAGTCTCCAGGAGATGCACCATACTTGTTGTGCCTTAGAAGGAAGAAGGTCTTAACCTGGCTCTGGAAAGGACTTGTAAACCCTGAAGGCTGGAGTCCAGGTTTTGAAGCAGCTTTTCAGTAACTGAACTTGACCGTTTCTTTCGGACTGCAAGAGGTCTATAATCCTGTTCTTGCTGAACTGAACTACAATTTCTAATATCTTCCGCCACTTTTAGCCACAGGTTCTCCCTCCCTGTTTCAGATCACCTGAAATCCTTTCTTAAACAGAAGGAATGAGATGCATTTTCATGTCAAATCAGCTCTAACATAACAATTTTTAAACAACAGTCACATCCTCTCTTTCCACCTCCCGACATGCTGTGAACTTTTTTCTCCTCTTTAGAATGTAACCCAGTTTTTTCCTTATATAATATGCTGAGAAAATTAACAAACTTCTGTTAAGGCATAATTACTGCTAGGTGTGCCTTTCAACAACAGCAGGAACTTTTAAAGTGGGCCTGAATGAACTCCTTCAGGTATAGAGAGAGCTTGAATTAGCTCTTACATCATTGGGAGGGATAATCTGGAATTACATAATGGGTGTTGTTTTTTTCCTGCTTCATGCAGGTGATGTGACCTTATCCTGACTGAAAGGGATGGAAAGGGACATGAAGTATTATACGATGAGATTTCTTCGACTTATCTGTGTTACACAGCAGCTGGATGATGCACAAGGTGTTTGGAGTGGGAGGTCCGGCTTTACCCACATGTTGCAGAGCCCGGTGTTGCCATGGATACCCTGGTCCTCAGCATTTTCCCCTTTATTGGCAGTAACAGTTATTCTATAAAAGAAAGGCAACAGACATCATGACATCATCATCTGAAATCAGAAGGGCTATAGTACAGGCACAGAGCAGATTCTTTAGACTTTGAGTGTAATGGTTTCCTTCCTTCCTTCCTTCCTTCCTTCCTTCCTTCCTTCTTTCTTTCCTTCCTTCCTTCCTTCCTTCCTCCTTCCCTCCCTCCCTCCCTCCCTCCCTCTGTCTCTCTGTCTCTCTGTCTCTCTCTCTGTCTCTCTCTCTCTCTCTCTCTTTCTTTCTTTCTTTCTTTCTTTTTTCTTTCTTTTTTCTTTCTTTCTTTTTTCTTTCTTTTTTCTTTCCTTTCTTCCCTCCCTCCTTCCTTCCCTCCCTCTTTCTCCCATATCCATAATGGATGATAATATTAAGACATCAGCTACAGCCTCAGACGTGTACAGTATGTTTCAAAAATATTACAGATAGTTGATCTATATAAACATACTGCATACACTTTAAATCTGAATACATATTTTCAAAACCTATGTTTCTTTAGAAAGCATGGTTTGCCTTGTTGTTAGTTGCGAAGTCATGTCCGACCCATCGCGACCCCATAGACAATGTTCCTCCAGGCCTTCCTGTCCTCTACCATCTTTTGGAGTCCATTTAAGCTCACGCCTACTGCTTCAGTGACTCCATCCAGCCACTTCATTCTCTGTCGTCCCCTTCTTCTATTGCCCTCAATCTTTCCCAGCATTAGGCTCTTCTCCAGTGAGTCCTTCCTTCTCATTAGGTAGCCAAAGTACTTGAGTTTCAACTTCAGGATCTGGCCTTCTAAAGAGCAGTCAGAGTTGCCTTGTTCTAGGGCTGCTCATTGTTTGATTTCCTAATCCGCCTGGAATCACAATATAGAAAGCCAATTCAAACATCATAGAATGCAGCAGCTCTGAAAATCAATTTATAGAAATCCGTAGTCTATCAAAATAACTGTCTGTAGAAATCTACACAGTCCTTGACTTATAATCATTTGTTTAGTGACTTTTCAAAGATAGTCACTTCAAAAATGTGACTTATGACTAGTTTTCCTACTTACGGCCGTTGCAGTATCCCCATGCTCATGAGATCAAAATGTGTATGCTTGGCAACTGGCATGCATTTATGACAGTTACACTGTCCCAGAATCCGCATTTGTAACCTTCTCAGCCAGATTCTGACAAGCAAAGTCAATGGGAAAGACAGATTCGCTTAACAGCTGCATGATTCAGTTAACAACTGCAGTGGTTCACTTAACTGTGGCACAAAAAGTCATAAAATGGGGCAAAACTCACTTAACAACTGCCTTCTTTAACTGTGGAAACTTTGGGCTCAATTGTGGTCATAAGTCAAGGACTACATGTACTCAGTGGTATCTGTTAAAAGCATAAACCACTTCTCCATATCTTAGTATTCTGTAATGTGCTGGGATTTCAATTTTTAGTATTCCCAACCATCCGTGGTAGAAACTCTGGGAATTGAGGTTGCATCATATCTAGAGGATAGCATGTTGAGGAAGACTGAGATAGTTATTTTGTTTGCTTGATTGCTTCCTTGCTTATAGGACACAGTCACCAGATCGGCTGCAAAAATCCATATCAGTGTAAATTAGCAGAAAAGAGATACAGAGATATCAATTAGCATTATGTAGTTAAAGTAATCTGTACTTTGTAATCTGTAATCTGAATGGGTCTATCTACCATTCTTTTATATCCATGGTGGGAAATCTTTGTCCCTCAAATAACACTGAACTGTAATTCCTAGTTACCCAACAAAGTTGCCCATACTTCTCTGTATCAGGAATCTTATCAAGTACTATGAAAGTACTTGCACTTAAACATTCATCAGAATACACTCTAAGTCAGACATGTCAAACTCACGACGTCACGTGAGTCACGTGACATATCATAACTTTTCCCCCATTGCCAGCAATGGGGTGGGCGTGGTTTCATCGTGACACATCTGGCCCATGGGCCAGCAGTTTGATACCCCTGCTCTAAGTGAAACATATCAAGATAGCCATAGTTTCTTTGTGCTATGATTCACCAAATGTAATACAAATAAAGTAACAAATCAAAACATTCTACTTAGACTGAAGCCCTGTGTGGCCTATTTCTACATCTGAACATTTTACTTTTGATTTTCTTATCCCTTCCTCTTTTGGAGAATAGTAATAACTTGTATCATTGTAAGTTTCAAAAGCTTTTAGCATTCTTTCATATCTCCGTTAATCCGATTTTGCTTTCTTCTTAAATCGGTTTACCTCTTTTATATAAACATTGTCTAGGAGTTCACAGAAAGAATCATAGGTATTATGAGTAATTGTTACCAAGGAATTCTCTCTCACTTCTCAGTGGGTGGAGGAAATTAGGGACAGGCACTGAATTGCAGGAATGTATTTCAAGAATACGGTCAACTTCTAGAAACTAGAAGTTCATGATAATGTCAAATTTTACTAAACTTCTGGGGAGATCTTTTTAATTCTGACACTTCAAATCTAATCACTAGTTAAAATAAAATGAAGTGCAGTTAAACTTCATATTATTATTGTGCTTGGTTGCACAGTTTAGACTGAATTTGGCATTTTAATACACCGGTCGAGTCCTTCTCAAGGACCTGGATTAGGCAGATGTTGCTGAGGATATTAAAGGTATCATCGCAAGATGTAAGCCTTTTGCAACTAACTGATGGTAATTTGGTCAATGCCTATGGTGCTCCAGATGTTTTGGGATTACATCCAAGATGCCTATTACTATTGGTACTATCTTTGCTTTCTTTTGCCACAGTCTACCTAGTTCACATGCCATTCTAAATCATGTTAACCAAGCATGTTAACCTGATCATGTTAACCAAGCACATCATATTTATGCCCAACAAAGTCACATTATTGTTTGATGTGTGACATGTTCATGCAACATTCACTTGGGGGTCTGATGCAACACCAGATTCAGAGGACCCCTTACTAGGAGCCCTATATAAACATTGCATGTGGATTCCTACAAAATAAGATGATGGAAGAAGAGGGAAAGATCATGTATTTTAATAGAAATAGCCCTTTGCAATGGCATTATGGGAATAGACCAGCCCCATTTACTGCACAATGAATACTTGCTTATACATGGAGCTGGGTTAGGCTCTTGGTAGACTTGTCTACCCAAAACATCCTGTGACCTGAGGCCAACATGAGTTGCTTTCTTGGAGTGGAAACACTAAGGCAGGCATAGCCATTGTGTTTTCACTTGTCCACAGCCGTCTTCTGCCTTCTGCTCTGCTTAGAGACCCCCTACTTTCCAGGGACCCAAAACAGCTGTATATATTGCAACCCCCTTAAGTCATTCATGACAATATAGTACAGCAGGGGTCTTCAAACTTGGCCCTTTTATGACTTGTGGACTTCAACTCCCAGAATTCCTCAGCCAGGAAAGGCCCAAGTTTGAAGACCCCTGGCATAGTGCGATGCAACACAATACCCAATCCCATTTTAGTCTTGCCTGGCATGTTGCCCAAACCCAACCAGAGTATTCCACGTGATTTTGCTCAAGTATTTTATAATGCCTTCTGATTCTGCATTGTGCTTGCCCATCAATTAGGAAAAACATATCCTTTGCTCTCTGCCTTTAAGAATAGCTTCATTTATAGCCATTAGTAGGTGTAGTCTTTTGTAGAAGGAAGAAGTAATTGATCATCTGCTACCTGCACTTTAGACAGTTATCAACAACTGTATTTTCTATCTGTAGGTGAAGGGTTGGTCTAAAAATTAAATCTTATACTTGAGCTGTTTCCATTTACACCAGTGAGAAACCATGCGTGCAAAGTGGTTGTGTAATGATTTACATAAGTGCAGAATGGATAAGCCACAGCTGGCATGATTATCAGCGGTAACTTCCATCGTGAAGAACTGCAATTACTGTGACATTTAACATAGGCAGAAGCTGCATATGCAGAACTAGACGTGCTGTGCCAGAGAGATATTCACGTTTCTTCCCCTTGCAAAACTCCTGTGCCTTTTAATAGCTTCATGAGCAAAGTAAATGCACTAACCAAAGCTCTTTCCCCATAGGAGACTCACTATCAGGGATGGTTCACTTACTGAATTTCAGCCCATCTCATATCTGTTAAACCCTAGGAGGGGGAAAACACCGCAGTGCTAACTATAGGATGGAAAAGACCGTTCTTTTCCCTAGCCAGTGTCAACACAGCGCAGCTGCACTGCAGACTATCGGATAGGAGAAAGAAAAAGTGCTAACTAGGAACTTAGCCAGAATCTGTGACATTTCCTGAAAACTGCAGCCAAAGAATGGGTTGGATAATTCTAATAAGACTGTGATATTGTCCCTTCCCATTAATCTTTGGCCCACCTAACTTTTCCTGCCAGCAGCACTCAGCATTTCTAATACCTCAACCATGTATGGGGTTAATCCAGGACAGCTTTAGTTTTGGTCTCCTCCTACATCCCAGAATGTCTTTGAACTTTGCTTTCTCTTCTCTTTGACTCTTATTTCCTTCATCTCTACGTCCTCCCTTTTGCCCAAATCTTCAGTTTACAAAGTAACCTATACCTCACCATCTGTCATTATATCCATTTTTGGGATTTATCTCAATCAGCTTTCCAGGCACTGATCTTTCTATCTCCTTAGTACTGATTTTCCATACATACTTCCTCCATCATGTATATCTATAATCCTTTCCTCCTCAAAAACCTGCCTCAAAAGCAGTAACTGTGAGAGGGATCTTGGAGTCCTAGTGGACGATCACTTGACTATGAGCCAGCAATGTGCAGCAGCAGCCAAAAAAGCTAATACAATCCTGGGTTGTATAAACAGAGGCATAGAATCAAGATCACACACAGTACTAGTACCGCTTTATAAAACCCTAGTGAGACCACACCTAGAATACTGCAACCAATTTTTGTCACCATACTACAAAAAAGATGTTGAGAGTTTGGAAAAAGTTCAGAGGAGAGCAACTAAGATGATCAAAGGCCTGGAGACTAAAACATACGAAGAACGGCTGCAGGACTTGGGTTTGGCTAGTCTAAAGAAAAGAAGAAATAGGGGTGACATGATAGCTCTATTCCAGTATTTGAGAGGCTGCCACAATGAAGAGGGGGTCAAATTATTCTCCAAAGCACCAAAGGCCAGGACAAGAAACAATGGAGAGAGAAGCAACCTGGAATTAAGGAGAAAGTTCCTAACAGTGGAACAGCTTGCCTTCAGAAATCGTGGGCACTCCATCCCTGGAGGTTTTTAAGAAGAGACTAGACAGTCACTTGTCTGAGATGGTATAGGTTCTTCTACTTGAGCAGGGGGCTGGACTAGAAGACCTCCAAGGTCCCTTCCAGCTCTATTCTATTCTATTCTATTCTATTCTATTCTATTCTATTCTATTCTATTCTATTCTATTCTATTGACTCTTCCATCACCCTTTCTCCAAAGGTTCTGCCCATCGTTCCTCAAATCCTTTCCCTTTCTCCAGATAGAGACCACATATCACATGGAAATCTAGTTTTGGCATAGTGTGAATCCCATCACTACCTGATACATGGATGTGGAGCCATCACCTTTGTATTGTTAAAATAGTTAATCTTTAATACCAGAAACCTCCCAAAGCAGCTATGTGGATCAAGACTATTGAATAATATATAACAGCAAGCATTTGTAATAGGATATGGTAATCCGATTTGGTTTTTTTTTTTAATTTAATTCAGTTTGCACACCATCTGATTCCTAACAACCCTAAACAGTTCATAAGAAAACATAAGACTAGTAAAAACAATAAAAGAAAAACGGCAGCAGCAAAAATGCACCCTCTCCTTGAAAGGGGCTACACTTGTCTTAGCCAAAGGTCTGAAAAAGAGTTTTCATGCTCTTCTGAAGTGCCAGTAAGGTGGGACTACATTGAGCCCAAAATTTATGTTGTTCAGCAAGACAGTTGTTAAATGAGTTTTGCTCCATTGTACAGCTTTTCTTGCCACTGTTGTTAAGTGATTCACTGAGGTTGTTAAATTAGTTAAGTGAATCCGGCTTCTCCACTGATTTGCTTGTCCGAAGGTCACAAAAGGTGATCACATGACCACAGGACATTGCAACGGTTCTAAACATGAGTCCGTTGCCAATCATCTGGATTTTGATCAAGTGTGTCCATGGGGATGTTGCAACGGCAAGTGTGAAAAACGGCCATCAAGTCACTTTTTTCAATGCCGTTGTAACTTTGAACGGTCACTAATAAAATAGTTGTAAGTCGAAGGCTACCTGTATTTATGAATGTTTATTATTATAATTAAAATTATAAATACCAAAAAATAAAGTATTTATCATTTTTGGGAAATCAAAGGATTAAAGCAAAAGAAAACAAATCTGTTTAAAAGCTTGTATTGATAGGCTTAGAACAGGGGTCTTCAAACTTGGCAACTTTAAGACTTGTGGACTTCAGGGCTGGCTGAGGAATTCTGGGAGTTGAAGTCCACAAGTCTTAAAATTGCCAAGGTTGAAGACCCCTGGCCTAGAACAATCACAAGTAGCAACCCATTCTAGAGAGAGGTCATATCAGAAAAAGCTCCTCCCTTATATTTTAATGAATAATCCTCAAAAATTGGCAAAAGACAAGGCCCTCCATTATTGATTTGAAAGTACAGCAGATATGGGTGAAGATGTTCCTTCAAGTAATGTGGACCCAACCAGTCAAAGCTATAAGCAAGGATGGACAACACCTGGCAACAGACTTCCTGGATCTTGTTTACATAAGTAATTCTTTATTTCTTTATTTGTTTGTTTGTAAAATTTATTGGCTGCCCATCTTACCTCAAGGTAACTCTGGGCTGCTTATAATCATAAAAGATAAAAACTATATAAACTAAAAATGCAAATAAGTTAGTACAAAAAGTCAAACACTGCAGCGTAATTAAAAGATGGGGAGGGCAGGAAAAGGATGGGGGGGAGGTGGGTTCTGATATTAATCAATCAACCATCTCCATTGTGATATTCCCCTGTTGAAGCCCCAAGCCAACTGGCAGAGCCACAGCTTGAAGCTCTTACGGAAGCTCAGAAAGGGTTGGAGCCAACCTCACTCCAAGATGTTCCAGAAGGCAGGTGCAACAGCAGAGAAGGCTCCTCTCCTGGTCCCTGCCACTGGAACAATCGGGCCGTCAAGGACCGCCTCATGCTTCCTCTGCCAACAGGTCAATCCCAGTGGGATGAGACAGTCTCTCAAGTGGCCTGGACCCATGGCCATGAAGGGCTTTAGAGGTGATTACCAACACTTTAAATTGTACCCAGAAGCAGACCGGCAGTCAATGCCGGTCATGGAGCAGTGGTGTAATCTGGGCCATTCTTCCCTCAGACTATCTCCCCACTAATGCTAGATGAGACAAGATAATCACACCTCTCCTCCCCCATGTTTACCTCAATTAAAGGAAAACACTCAAGACAATTGAAGCAAGTGGTTGAGAGAATGATCAGCCTGAAAGATCTCTACTCAATATAAGGGCAGGCGTGTCAAACTGCTGGCCCAAGGGCCAGATGCATCATGGCGTCAGGATGATGGGTTAGTAGTTTTCTGGATCTATTTTTTTTTTTTTGAAGAGGGAAATATTAAAAAGGAAAAAATATTTTTCACCAAAAGGATTTTTAAAAGCATTTTTTGAAAAGCAGAAACCAAACCTGGCATCATCTCTTTGTCCCAAGCAGGAGCCAGTCCTATAGAAATGCAGATGTGGAACCATCAGGAAGTTTGGAGCCAGGGATCTCAAGACAAAGGAAGCTCTTAAGAGTCATTAGCCCCATNCATCACCAGGGAAACAGGAGATGACTTTTGGGACATAATGGGACTAACCATTACCATCAAGTATACCAGAGAGGCACACCTGGGCTCAGGTCAGAATACGTGACACAGGAAATAGCCTCAAAGTTCACAACACAGGAACAGGAAAACTTCCAAACAAAAAGCTACAGAGGGTATAAAAAAAGCTACTGGCCATGTGCTCTGTCTCTTTCTTCTCTGCTCTTTCCTGAAGAGCCATCTTTCTGCTTCTGCAATAAACTATAACCATCTTACCAAAGCAGTCGCCATGTTGCTTATTTAATAATAATAATAATGATAATATTCCCAGCTTGGATGAACCAGGATGAAGACTTACTTCTAACAGTAGCTTTGGCCATTCTATGCTTTCCTGGTTGGGTGTGGTGTATTCAAAGCTAGAAGTCACAAGTTTATCCCATTCTCAGCCAAAATGGGATATGGGTAAGCAAAGAAAACAAGAATGATGGCTCCCTCTGCCTCTATCAGTTCCAGAGAAAAATGCTCTAAGCATTGCAAAACAGCAAGCCATCATTTTTCCACTTCCTCTAGCATGAATAAACTGATGATGCAAGAAGTCCCCCCCCTCCCTGAAGTCTCATCCTTTATTTCATCTGACCAGCTGGGCTCTCATCTGTCCCTTAGGCTGGATTGTATTCCCTATTCGTGCTATAAAGCCCACAATTTTAATTGGGCTTGGAAAAGCACCAAGAGCCAGTGTAATAGAATTCTCACATGCTCCAGGGGCTTCACCAACAATAGGATAGCCACAGCTTGTCAGACTGTTTCAATAGGCAGGAGCATGTAGAGCACATTACAGACATCCAGCCTCATCTCCCTAATGCAGTGGTTCTCAACCTTTTTAATGCCGCGACCCCCAACCGGTCGTAAGTCGAGGACTAAACCTGTCGTAAGTCGAGGACTAAACCTGTCGTAAGTCGAGGACTACCCAACTGGTCGTAAGTCGAGGACTTTCCCTGCCCGGGAGCGCCGCGCATGTGTGGTTCTGCCCCCTGCGCTGGCCGAGGTGTAGCTGGCAAGCGGCAGAGACGGAGCAGGCCGACCACCAGCTGGCCCAGCCCAAGGGAGGTAAGGCACCCGCCGGAAAAGGGAAAAAAATGGCGGACAAAAAAATGGCGGACAGCCTTGCTTGGCGACCTCCGTGAAATGGTCGATCGACCCCAAATGGGGTCGCGACCCATAGGTTGAGAACCGCTGCCCTAATGCAAGGTACACCTTTACCAGACAGGGATGCAGCTGACAAACCAGCATAAGCTATCACATAAAACCACGCAGCTTCCAGTCCGCGGAAAAAACTTCCACGGAACCGGTCCCTGATGCCCAAAAGGTTGGGGATCTCTGCTCTTGCAGACATTTCATTACCAAACTAAGTATCATCAGTGCTAGTCACTCATCATCACTCTAGCACTGATAATGTTACCTATTTTGGGTAATGAAATGTCCGCAAGAAAACAACCAAGCTCAGAGAGCACCAAGGACTCCTCGTTTCAACCCTCAGCTACAAATATTCTCTTTTATTGGTAGTTACCAACTCCACAGACCCTTGTTGCCCTCCCTGATATAATGCCGGCTGGCGACCCCCAGGGGGAGAGCCTTCTCTGTGGCAGCTCCTGCCCTCTGGAATGACCTACCCCCCGACCTACGTACAACTACGGACCTGCGCCTCTTTCGCCGAGCCCTGAAGGCCCATCTATTCCGTGCGGCCGGCCTGGCGTAGTTTGATTATGTTTTAGTGGGGGTTTTGTATGGGGTACTTTTAGAACAGGCCTGTTATTTAATTTGATTTTACAACAGAAACTTGTGTATATTTATCGTGGTTTTATTATCGCCTGTTCACTGCCCTGAGTCCCGTAAGGGAGATAGGGCAGTATATAAATTCAATAAATAATAATAATAATAATAATAATAATAATAATAATAATAATAATAATAATAATAATAATAATAATAATAATATAATACTGTATATACTATATGTTGGTAGTGTTTGAAATGTTAGGCTTGTGGCTCCTTCCTGCATCATTTGGGTTTTTTAAAAAAATGTTAATACACAGTATGCAAATTAAAAACAGTCAATGTGAGCCTAATTTTTTTTTCCTCCAGGGCCATGCATACTAATGAGAAAAAAGAAAACCAACATTCAATTAGACTCAAACCCCGCTATTCTTGGTCAAGTGCTTTAAAAAATTAATGGAAGCTACATGATACCTATATTATTTTGCAATCTTTCGTCCTTTTTTTACTTTCCTTTTAATTAGCTTTATTGTGATTTCCTTGTTTTGATTGTAGTGAGCTGTCCAGAGTCATTGGGAGTCAGGTGGCACACCAGTTTGATTTGATAAATATTTAACATGTTTGCCCCTGGGGACTATAAACGAAGAGCCTAATATAAATAAGTTCTGAAATTCATGTGTGGAATGGTAAGGAGAGCTCAGGAAAAAAAAAGAAAACAATTGAAGTGTTACAGGCAGTAGAAGTAGAAAGAAAAATAAATGCAGATTATTTTTTGACTTGTCATTTTTGAGTAGAAAATTGATTAAATGAGTAAAACATTTTTGTTATTATTTGATCTATAAGGGATCTTGACGTACCTTTACAATTAAAACTATTGCAAGATTTTAAAACAGTATCTAATGCATAAACAATAGGATAAAAAATTAAAGCTATTTTAATATTCTTTAAAAGTCAGGAAACCTAGAGACTAACCAAGAGTCGATCGCAATGTAAGTATAAATTGTTAATAAACTAAAATGTTTAGTCTTTAGCATTCATGCTTGTAACATAAATCCTGTATATTTTGGGAATATGGGCTTTGCATCATATGTACTTCGATTGGGCATTTATCATACGCACTGTGATTTCTTAGATGTATCAAAATTTGGTTGTTAATCACTTTTCTTTTTCTCTTTTAATTTGTCAGAAGTAAGTCTTCATCCTGGTTCATCCAAGCCAGGGATAAATAAGCAACATGGCGACTGCTTTGGGAAGAAGGTTACAGTTTATTGAAGAGGCAGAAAGATGGTTCTTGCAGGAAAGAGCAGAGGGAAGAAGAAGGGAGCACATGGGCAGTAGGTTTTTATACCCCCTCTAGCCTTTTGTTTGGAATAGTTTCCTGTTCCTGTGGCATGAACTTTGAGGCTATTTCTGAGTGTTTTTCTAGGCCTTGATATCTGTGGTTTAATCCTACTATCATATCCTGCTTCCCTGGTGATGGGGCTAATGACTCCTAGAGTTTGGGTGGGGTATGCAGATTTTAAGTCTCTTTGTCTTGACAAACTTTCTGATGGTTTTACATTTGCATTCGTATAGGCTCTTGCTTGGGGCAGAGATTTGAGGCCAGAGAGATTTGGTTTCTGCTTTAAAAAAAATCCCCTTTGAGGAAAAATATATTTTTCTGCCCCTTTTAATATTTCCTTCTCTGTGGGGGGGCTCTGACTTCCCACAAATTCAAAGCTAATCTTAACATACGATAATAACTTATAAAAAGGAGGTAATAACTTCTAAAAAGGAATGGTTGAATATCAATGTTCTATCTTTTGAAGCACCACATTTGGAGCACCAAGAAAAGAAGACTCTGGAACGCAAAGCAGATGAAAAGGAGCAGATGGGCAGATCCTCAACAAAAACCTGTCCTGTGATTGTTGCAGACAGCAAACGGCTTTAAAAAAAATTCTCTTGAACTCAGCAACTTAAAAGTGACTTTTCAAAGCAGTAAGAATTCCAGGGAAATCTCTGAATTGGTCATTCCAGTAAGTTTCCGTTTGAACAGCCACGCAGAAAGAATTTTCCATGACCAAATCAGAGACTGTTTCAGTTTCCAAGCAAAATGCAGAGTGGGGTCATTGCTCTCTCTCTCTCTCTCTCTCTCTCTCTCTCTCTCTCTCTCTCTCTCTCTCTCTCTCTCCACTTGCTTCAATAAGTTTCTGAGTCATCCTGGTCCCAGCCAGATGCTGCATTAAAGAGACCCTGCAGGCAAACTGAGTGAGTGGGCATGTTGATACATACAACACCGCTTGCATGTGGATCCTGCTCCAGCAAGCAGTTTTCTTAAGGGAAGGAATAATCTCATCAACTCAAGCAAAGGGTTGGCTTTCCTGAAAACTCTTTCGCAATAAAAACCTCCTTACACAGAGCTGCAGCCAGGAAGTAAGAAACAGAAGGATATCCTCTAAACTACACATCACCTCTGTTGTTGTTTTTTTCTTGTTTATATAGGACTTCTTTCATTCCCTTCTCCTTTTTTTTCAAGCAACCAATACTGTCACAAAAATCACATTGCTTCCTCCTTAAAGAGGACCATACTTTGTACTTTCCTTTTTTTTTCTTCTTCCATCAAGACGACTAGGTGCTTATCAGAGTTTGAGAATTTAGGGTTCATACATTTTTATTATTGATTTCTGTTTTTCTTCTCATTATATAAAAAAAAGCTACTTTGGGGCAGTCTTATACATCTGTACAGAAATAAGACCCACAGAATTATATAGTACTAGCTGTATCCGGCCACACGTTGCTGTGCTCAGTCTGGTAAAAGCATGTGTTGCTTTTACGTCCAACAGATGGTGCTGTTTTTCAAAAAAAGCCTGTTTTTACCTGTCACAGGTGTGACATATATATAATATAGGTATATAAAAACATGCGTGTATTCAAATGCAACGTTGTGTCAAAATTTCAAAGCAATTGGTGAAGAACTTTCGGAGATTTAAGATTTTGAACAAACGAACATTTACATTTTTATTTATATATAAAGATTGTCTGTGGACTTCCGGTGAGATGTTATAGCAAACTGATTATTCTTGAAGGACAGGGCATTATATTGCATGATATCGCAATGGCGATCATCAGCCAAGTGGAGGATTAATTTAAAAAAATCTCTGACACTATAGATAGTCTGTGTTTAAAAGATAATATCAAAGAGAAACAGGTTTTACTGCACAGAACCGAGAATGATTTGAAAAGGGATTTAAAAATGACAGGCTATGAGAATGATATGGGAAAAGAGGCTATACTGGAAATACAAATAAAACTGGCTGATGTCTTAATAATTTAAAAGAGATATATAAATCATAAAACCAAAAGAGTGACCTGGATAAGTTCCCTTTGTTGGATTTACAAAAGAGTCTTGTTAAAGTTTTAAAGAATTTTGTGAGAAGAAAACAAAATGAAAAGAAATCAGATTGTAGGAGAGTATTTGAAAGAATTAAAAATGAAGATTGTTAGAAGTAAAAGGAAGGAATAAAAAGTTGGTTTATTTGATCAAGGTTAGAATAGATAGGTTATAATCTCTGTTCATTCTTAATGGACTTTTGCTAATCAGGACTGAATGATGTGGCTTTAAGGATATGTTTATAGATAAGAAATGGGATTTAGAGGGAAGAGATCTTTTATTATATTTTAAGAGGAGGCGATAAGTTACTAAAATGTTTATACTTGTGATGAAGGGGGAAGTAATTTCCTTATATATTTCTTCTCTTTTCCTCTACTATATTATATTTTTTCTTTCTTTGTTGCACGTTCTACTTCTCCTTTCCTTTTTGCATCTTCTATTTTTTCTTTATATTCATTTATTTTTGGGGGTTGCATTAGTTCTTATCTTTTAATTGTAATGTTTAAAACATTATTTTTTTAAAAAAGTAATATAAGGTTGTCTATTAAGGATCAGTTGTCAACATAAGAAAGCAGGTCATAGCATCTGGCTGATGTTGGCCAATCTTTGGAAAGCTAAGCAGTGTCAGACCTCATTAGTATTTGGATAAAAAGCCATCAAGAAAATCCAGGGCAGTTGATTCAGTCAGGAATAAGAATGAAATTAATCACAAAAGAAAACAATGGCAAACTATTTCTGAATTGCTATGAAGAAAAAAAATGGAGGTGTCCATGTATCACCAATAATCAAACTCAATTCATATGAAACTTTACTAGAAATAAGATTCTCAAAAGCTTCTCAAAACACATCAAACCACATCTAGTCAAAGTACATATAGTAACTACCATAATCAACATGAACTCATCTGCAATTTAAATGATAACATAAGTAACAGTCAAGTTTTCATCATGTGCTGATTAAGCAGAGTTTTCAATCCAATAATCCCTCTGTTCCCGCCACAGTTGGTGATGAAAGAAAAAACGGTATATTTAAATATCAAGGAAGTTCTGTTTTAAGACTACATTCATAAAAAGCACAGGCAAGGTAGCATGTGGTAGGGAGTGTTCATAGTTGACCGTGTAAGATGTATCATATTTTAAACAACAGGCACTTGGTTTGTCACATGAAGCTGTGAGCTGGCAAAAAAACAACAACACACCCACAAATAAAGCATTGTTTACTAAGTAATAAAATGGAATATAAATGTTAGCCATGGGAAATAAATCTATCATTGTTTTAAAAGTTTCCCAGGGAACTATCTCTGGATTTTCTGCCATTTTTCACATTTAATAAAACCAGAATTACTTTTTAAAAGATTATGTAAAGCATAATTCTGTGTTACAGAGTTAAGGGTCTCTGTGTCCTGTGTTAACGGGAGGGAGTATGGAAAATATGGAAAGACAAGGGATGACTCAGTGCTCTGACTTTTCACATTCTAACAGAGATTGCTCTGCTTGCCTCGTTCACTTCTTCAGAGTTATAAAAATTCCTAGCAGAAGCTTCACTATTGGAATGTTTGGGGTGATTCTTCTAGGGCTGGAACTACCCATTGGTTCTTCTCTGCTCACCTCCACCAGCATTACATGTTACCATCAATGAAAGGTGGCTAAACAATGGGATGACTCAGCCATGATTAATTTTAATTTTTTTTAAAAAAAAAAAGCAACTATAAAAACTTTATTCAGCCTAGGGATTTGCAATTATTTGCTGGGATCAGCTTGTAGGTTTCAAGATGTAGCTGAAATAAGAGGCAGACAGCTAAGTTTTAACTGGGGCTCTTGATTAAGTCTTTGGGGAATTTAGTAGCAGTTACATTTTAAGATAGGTTAATTGTTATTGTAGCAGAAAGCATTCCTACTGCCAATAGAGAGATAATAAATTTGGAATGATGGAGAGATTAGGCCGTAAAGAAATTGGCTACATTCCATACTCTCTTGAAAGTACACAGGAGGGAAGCAGAGAAGGAGAACTGGATTATATGCATTAGCTGAATTCTGATTATTTAGTTATCTGACTGGAAAAGGCATTACTTCCCAAAATGGCATGTACTTCTATCCTTATTATGTGAAGATTAAAGGAAAAAATTGATATGATTGGCAAGAACCTGATGTGGTACTCTTGTTGGAGTGATGGCAATGTGATCTATTCTAGAACATGATCAGATCATGCCCTGAATAGCCATGGCATTCTCTGGTGCCACTATCCACTATCCAGAAAGACAGGACCTATTATATCGGTCTGTTCTCAGCAACTGATTAGCCTTGATGGATATCAGAGGAACTTGGAGGTTGTTTCTCCTGGTCTGCTGTATGGACCATTTGAGGCCTTGGTCATTTCTTGGAATAAGAGGAATACCGAGGTCTTAGATTAGGTCACAGCTATGCAACCTCTCTCCTTTTGTGAAACCCATTACTCTCTGTACTTCATAGAAGAATTGAATGAGATGAAACAGGAAAACAGACATCTACAGTGCCACTAGTGGCAATAAGAGTGGCAAAGTGACAATACTTCTCTGCCCTTATTGCATATGCAGATAGCCATCTGACGGTCTTGTCTAGATGACAACCCTTGAGTAAAGGGATTCAGAAATCCTCTTAAAAGGCTGTGTGGAAGAATTTGCTGAGCATCTGTTGCACGAAGTGACTCTAATTTATTTGCAGTTTAATGCAGCCCTTGTTGCTAAGGAAAAGATGAAGAAAGGACAGAGTCCTGCCCTGTAATATGGGAATGTTTTGAAATTGTTGGGGGGGGGCTGAGGAAGTGGACAGAGTCCATATGGTCACGAACTTTTTAGATTCATGTCCCTTCTGGCTAAATACCTGGTTCAGGATGTTGTGAAGGTGGGTTCTAGTGCTAGTTGAGTGAGGGGGCTGTTTCTCTGCCTCCTAAGAGGCTCTGGTCCCTCCCCCCCATGAAATAGCTATGCTATGTGTAACGCCAAAGGTGCTCTCTTTTTAAATAATATGAATATTTTATTATGAAATATTTTAATGTTTATTCAGTTTTTATTGTATGTCACCAGTAGTCACATTCGTGAGATGGAGAGCTCTATAAATGTGATGAATGAATGAATGAATGAATGAATGAATGAATGAATGAATGAATGAATGAATGAATGAATGAATGAATGAATGCTATATTTTGTCTAAGCAATTCCGAGAAAGAGATTTCTAAACAGGTTAGTTAAGCTATAGTTTTACCTTCAATATCTTCATAAAAGACTTAGATGAGGGAATAAAAGGGGAACTTATCAAATTTGCAGATAATACTAAGCTGGCAGGAATAGCCAACACCCTAGATAGATCCAGAGGGATCTTGACAAACTTGAACACTGGGCCCTATCTAACAAAATGAAATTCAATGTAGAGAAAAGTAAATCTTACACTTAGGCAAGAAAAAACAAAAGTACACATATGCATTGGGTGAAACCAGGTTTAATAGCAGCAACTGTGAGAGGGATCTTGGAATCTTAGTAGACAATTAATTAAATATGAGCCAACAGTTGTGGCAGCAGCCAAACAAGCCAATGCAATCCTAAATTGCATTAACAGAGGGATTCAATCAAGATCACATGAGGTACTAATACCTCCCTATAAAGCCTTAGTAAGGCCACACCTAGAATACTGCAACCAGTTTTGGTCACCACACTATAAAAAAGATATTGAGACTCTAAAAAAAGTGCAGAGAAGAGCAACAAAGATTATTAGGGGACTGGAGGCTAAAACATATGAAGAAGAGTTACAGGAACAGGGCATGGCTAGTCTAGTGAAGAGAAGGACCAGGAGAGACATGATAGCAGTGTTCCAATATTTGAAGGGCTGTCACAGATAGGAGGGGATCAACCTAGTTTCCAAATCATCTGAAGGCCAGACAAGGAATAATAGATGGAAACTGATCAAGGAGAGATTCAACCTAGAAATAAGGAAAAAAAATTGTACAATGAGAACAATTAACCAATGGAACAGATTGCCTTCAGAAGTTGTGAGAGCTTCATCACTGGAAGCTTTCAAGAAGAGACTGGACTGCCATCTGTCAGAAATGGTGTAGGGTCTCCTGCTTGGGTGGGGGGTTGGACTAGATGACCTTCCAACTCTATTCTATTCTATTCTATTCTATTCTATTCTATTCTACCTTTGTAGAGTCATGCTGTTTTTTTAAAAAAAATAGAAAGAATGCAGCATAGCAACATAGCATGATAGTTTTATTTTCAATTCTTAGTCTGTTATGGATTCTCATAATCATATGAGACAATTATTCCCAGGCTAATTTGGTTTACCAGATTTTGAGAAAAAATGCCTCTCTTATAATAAAATGGATAAAAGGATGTGTTAACAGTTTATTCTTCTTTTTCACTTGACTAAACAGAGGAATTTTTATTATTCTTGGACCCATGACTGCTGAGGGAAGAGGTCTTGATTGAACAACATTCTTTGCATTCACTATTGGTCAATTGGTGAGAGCCTTTACTGGATCATGGTAATCCTGTTTATTCTAAGTGGTCAGTAATTGTGAAGATTATCATGGGTTGGCTTTGAACTACCTTAGATAGATTAGGAAGTAAGAATAGTAACAGTGTGGAAGGACCCTAAATGATACAACATGGTGCTTTCCAAGGTAATGCCTCAGGTCAAATGCAATATAAATTACAGTAAACTCTAATTGTACTGTGCATATAAAGTTTAAGGAATGTTCTGTGGTTAACAAGGCCATAGTGCTAAGTATAAATTCTAAGATTACATTCTTGGAAATTTATAGTGCTCATAAGAAGTAGGTAAAACAGCCTTGTTTGCGAATTCATTGAACTATTAAAGCCCTTTTAGGAAACCTTGAGGAATTGGCTACTTACATACTTCAGATGAAGGTTGGGTTTACAAATAGTGGTGAGTCATGATTTATTCAACCAAGGATTGTTGAACACACCCCAGCAAATTCATACAACGTGCTAAGCCAGAAATAATGGCCCACAAATCACCACAGCAGAACTGATACAACATGTAATAGAAAATTAGACACACAATTATCCTTCAAATATAATTAGTGCAATAGAAAAACCAGGAATAAAAATACAACAAAACTGGGGGGTTTCCATAGGAATAGTATTTATATTGGGTCTAGTTTCTATCTGTCTTCAGAGAAATGAAATGACAGCTAGTGACATCCTGTCTGAAGCATTTCATGACCTAAGGAAGAAAGATCCAGAGTATCTTAATCACCCACCCTGATTATCTGATCAATATCAAAGTACCAGGAACAAGACTTCATTTCCTTTGGAGAAAGTGATCATGGCTTCATGGATGACACTAAACTATAGTTTGCTTAATTACATTTATTTATAGAGCATCTAAAATACTTTACTATAGAGTAAATACTTTACTAGAAGATCTTCTAAGATGCAGATCTCATATAACCAAGACCAAATTCACATCAGATCTCCATAGAAGTGTCACCCAAAAGTACTTTCCAGAACTCAAAGCTAAACCTCTTCTTCTCCAAAAACCATTCTAGTTCCTCTTGTTCTTTTTGAAAATCTTACTGATTTGAATAATAACCTAAGCTGAGACAGAAAAAAAGGGTATATCTGCAAGACCTCGCAGCATGGTTGTTATATGTCTCAATGACTGAGATATTACTGATTGGTTTCTTACTAACCAAAAGGTTATGCCTGGAGGCCACTGAGAAACATGCAGCCACTCAATCCTCATTCCTCCTTTTTTGTTATATGGATGCCTGAGTAAGAATGTGGTACATTCAAAAACTGGTCACCCTTCCTTAAGAATACTCTACCTTAATTTTTAGCTTGCACTTAAATTCCATTAAACTCAATTCCACACTAATGTTTGTCTCCTGTGTGCTGTTCTCAGTTATTTGAACTACCTTCAGAAATTCCAGTCTGCATTGCAGGGGCTTAACAATGGGGCCAGGAGGGTCAGTCCAGATTATAACCATTTCAAGATCTGATTTGTAATGTCTTTCTTCTTACTAGCCTTTCCAATCCTGTATGGGTCAGTCTAGCCATGCCTGGCAGGGACGCTGATACAGCCGGAACTCTGAGGACCAGTCGTAAGTACCATTTGTTTAGTGCTATTTTAACTTTGAATAGTTGCTGAACAAACTGTACTTTTACTTGGTCTGCCTGTATCTCCTTTGGCACTAAGGAGACAGAGTTTATTTTCCCCTTGTTGCTCTGATGCTACAATAATCAAAGCAACAGTGGACCCGATGGTCCTTTCTCCCCCTTTTCCTCTTGTAGGCCCATGGCAGCAAGGAAGAAATGATAATTCCACTCATAGAAACATAGCAATGATGTGCTTATGTTACAACTTTTTTAAGGAGAAAGGCGCCTTTCCGGTGCTGTGGGCTTGAGATGGGAAATCAAGGGGTACAGCCTTGGCAGAAGCCCCAGTTGGGAGATGAATGTGTTAAATGGAAAACATAGATGAAGAAAGCCATTATTGGATTAATTTGAAGTTTTAAAAAGTAATATCTGCTTACCAGTGG
Source organism: Protobothrops mucrosquamatus (assembly GCF_001527695.2). NCBI lineage: Eukaryota > Metazoa > Chordata > Lepidosauria > Squamata > Viperidae > Protobothrops > Protobothrops mucrosquamatus. The sequence goes on along the minus strand of NW_015387773.1, from coordinate 389,335 downwards.
AGAAGTAATAGCTTGGCCACCCCCTTGCTGGAGGGGAGGGGTGTGGCATACCAGGCACTTCAGCCAATCAGAACAAGGACTGCTGTTAGAATGGTACAAAGTACTGGAGACCATCCACTCTGTTTTAGGACTGTGGTTGGAAAACATTAGTTTTCAATGAAATCTTGGTGGGAGTCAGGCAGTGTAAAAAAGTAATAAAGAATGAATTCATTCAGAGCTGAAGAAGCTTCTTGGATGAGAAGTGAAACATCTTAGAGGAAAAACAAAGGAAGTCCAGTTGCCTTTTGAAAAAGCACCTTTGGGACAACCATGACCTGGATGACTGAACATCTCCATATAGACAATAAATAAAGAAAACAAACAAACATGGATTCCATTAGCAATCAGCTGCATTTGCAATTGGGAGGATTTTCACATCGTTTGTTCTTGCACTTGGGAAGCAATGGGCCAGGCAGAAAGTGAAAATCTGTGTTGTCAGAAATATCCTAGTGGTGGTGCAGAGCTGGACAATTGATGGCCCCCAAACTTCTATTTTATAGTTCCCAGAATTCTTTCTGGCTGTATTGCCAAGTGTCTCCTTTCTAACCGTTTGGGGGAGGGTAATGAATGTGTTAGTGTAAACTTAAAATAGACTTAACAGCAAATTTGGGGGGTGGGAACCAAAGATAAAGGGAAATCCCAGCCCCACCCATATAATGACACAGCACTGCCCATTTGTATCATCATCACTGGGTCTGCAACCTCAGCCTTCCAAAGAAAGAGAAGAAATTAAATGAGTCCCTGCCTCTGCAGCCATCCCTATAGCAGTGTACCTCAAAGTCCCTGGAGTCAGGTTCTCCTGACTTTTATGAGGAATGTGATTGTTTAGTAAGTCCCCACTCTAGTCCAACATCCTGATCTTAAAGGAAAAGGCCTTTAATCAAGTTACTATGCAGATGCCCCCAGGATTTATTCTGAGTTTAGTTGAAGAGGGCGTCTCCTGCCTAGCTTCTAATTCCTGCAACGAAATGACTCATTCACCCCAATTTGCTTTAATTACTTGGAAATCTTCTGACTTGAATGTGACCCTTCCTGGGAACGGACTGTTTCACCTTCTGAAGCTAAATCAGGCACATGCCTCCACTTCCTCATGCAGCCTTTAGAGATTTAAGACTTTATCTGGAGTTTCTTTAATGCCAGTAAGACATTGTTACTAAGATTCTTCTCATAAAACATTCAGACGACTCCTTTCTACACCACAAGAGCCAACCATTCTACTACTCTAAGGCTGCCACACAAGATTACCAATCTCTATTTTTGATTCCTGCAGGACATTGTCTGTTATCAAACCCATGGTAGTTCTGTGAAACCACCATACAAAATAACAATCCTTCCCATATGGAGTTTTGCAGGCATCAGCATCATATCATGCAGCAGCCGTATGGCTCATCTGAATCATGCAGAAAATCCACACATCAGTGCCAGTTGCTCGACAGGTGATGTGGAGCTTTTCACATACAACAGCAGCAACAACAACAACAACAAAAAAAGTGAACCTGCATTGATATGCTCTGAATGTCCCCATTTCATGTATGTATTTGCTTTATTGAGTGATCAGTAATATTCCTTGACATATACATGATGAAGATTTCCAACTGGGTAAGATAATAAGCTCCTGACTGAAGTCATTTTCATTAGGAACATGGAGAAATGCTGCAGGATTGTTGCTCTTCTTTCTGTGCCTCTCACTCAGCTATGTATTATTCTTGGTCTTTTGGTGAGGCTGGCATGAACCTTTTGTCACGTAGCTAAGGGTTATCCAAAACCAATATCTTACTTTACAGGGTCATCCTTTCTTGACACTGGTGATGTCAGTTACGTGGCCTGAAAGATAGAAACTCATTTAACCTGAACTGGCAGAACAACCTTTGCTGGAAATAACCTTCTGCCCATAGAATGTAGAGCCAGATGGAAGACATTGGTAGTGTTTAAAAAAATAGTGTTGGTGCAGCCTTCATTCTCCATCTCCTCGAATGCATTTCTCCTGAGAATACATAAAGGCCTCTCATATCACTTCAGTTAACTGTGAGGGAAGAAGCTGATTTGCTATGAGATTTCTATTCTTTCTTTTTTTCCAGTCCAAAGCAGCTAAAGTCACAATTTTTCTGGTTCATATTAAGGCTGCTGGCCTGAAAGACTCCGTGACAACATAGTTCTCCTTTCAAAGCCTCTTTTGTACTAGGACACAGTTCAAGGAATCTCTCAAAGCCCAGTGAAAACACTCAGCACTTGTCACTGCATGCTTTACAGATAAAGAGGCAGCTCTTCTGCCACAATGTGTGAGGAGGACGGGTGGAAAAACAGATATGTGTCTCCATGTGTATACTTTGAGAGCCTTCTGCAAACACACTTTATATATATATATATATATATGGCAAGCATGTTCCTAATGCCTAATGCATAAATCAGCCTCCCCCAGCTTCCCGTTGGCAGCAGCACACAGGCAGTCTCCAAACCATTTGGGGGCAACTTCTGGAGGTCTTATAATCAGAATTTTTGGCCATTGAAAACCTCTAGAATAGACTTAGCTTGGGTTAAAAACTCCAATGTCTGTCTCCCAAAGAAAAAAGAAAACCCACATCCAGGCCACAGTCCCAAGTTGTTTTTGCAACATGTCCCTCCCAGCATGCTCCTTTTTAAAGTCAGTGCCTGGCAACCCAAAGATTCTCTACCCCTGCAGGACATTAATTTAGGACCTTGGTCAGAGATTAAGATAAGAAGCTTCTGGAGCACATGACTAGATTTCTCCTCCAGGAAAACAGCATCTGTCCATAGTAGCTTCCCAAGCAGATGATGAAAGGCTAAAATTATGAGAGCCTCTCAGTTACTGCTGAATTTTTCGGGACAGAAATATATCCCATTTCTGAGAAAATGCTTAAGGTTACATGGGTGAGCACAAAATGTCCAGCCTCCACACTGCCTGCCTTTAATCCTACATTGGCAGCAAAAGAACCCTACACACGTAGTATTCTAATGCCAGTATTTTCTGTTTTTTTGTGGACAAACATTGACTTTGTGTGCTTGCATGTAAACTACCTGTGCCCGTTCCAATATAGTTCCTGAGCTATTCAGAAAAGCAAATAAGGAAACCGAAGTTTGTGCCAGCAGAAGAGCCTGAAAGAAAGGTAGGGCACTTATAGCAATAGGATGGGGTTCCTTTGAAACCATAAGCCAGAAAGACAGAGAAAAGCACTGGAGGTCTGGAAAGGTGTGAGTTTGTGTGTCTCTATGTTCTGTGCAAAAAGGAGAAGCAAGCTCAAAGCTGAGACCAACCAATATTTTTCCCTGAAGGGTAGAATGCAACAATGGACGTGGGAGAATTTCCAGGGAAATTTCTGATCCCCTGAAAGAAATCTTGTGGTTCCTATTTTCTTGCCAGCTGAGACAAGTCATAAAGTATAAAAGAAAAACAGGCTAATCCTTAGCCCAAACACTGCAATATGCAGATTTTAGCACAGGAAATTCAACTGGGTTGATCTCTGACCACTACCACTTCCACTCCTGTGGACATCTTCATCGCTGCCACCACCCCTCAAACATTGAAAACACCACAAGCTGTTCTGTGCTCTTCCAGATGATTCATCGGGGAGTGCAAACTTCATGCGCTCCGTGCCTTGCCCCTCCCTCCCATTTCAAGCTTTATTTCATAATGTGTACATTGTTCCAATTCTTTCTCCTGGATGTGGTGATCATCAGTGGGGAGCTGATCACCGGTGGGGAAGTGGGAGTCTGGATTGACACCAGAAGGCAAGATGACCCAGGAGCTCTGAAAGTTTTACAGGAACAAAAAGGAAGTCACTTTAATTGCAGTTTCAAATACATTGCAGCCTGGCTGAAAATAAATTAGCTCAGCTCGTGACCACTGCTGATGCGTTGGGAGTGAGAGGTTCTGGAACCAGCTTCAACTGGCACAGAGTCCTTGGGTGGAGGTTTCCATTGTTTTGTGATCCCCTGCAGTTCTAACAGATTCACACAGGCATTATAATTTCTCCCCCGTCGAGAATAGAATGTCTTTCCAGTGCCTTTAATTGACCATTAGTATGTAGGAACAGTTAGGACAACCATGACCAGTATTCCCACCTATAGGGAGGGCATCACGTTCAGGAAAGCTGCATTAAATATTCCCACCACGGATTATGCTCCTTCCACTGTCATCTCTGGTGCATTCCCACGTTTGCTTTCTGTACAGCCTCATGTTCTGTGGAAAGAAAGCATTCATCATGTTGCTACATTCCCAGAAGCTTGCTCGGGGAGCCCTATTTATGGCTGAAAGCCTGCTGAAAGAGCTATGGCCCTGTTATTCAGCGTGCTGTGCCAAGCCCGCATAGAGATTGGGTTTCTACTGACAGGGTGCCAGGCACGTCTGTTTCCAGGAACCAGCAGCCGTATTTAGCCTCCGGCTGCACATGAAAGACTGGAGTCGGAAACGTGACATTGTGTCAACATTTGAAGCAGGTCAGAGCTGGGTGAGACCATGAAAACAAGCCAGGAGAGGGGAACTCAACACACCCTGTCTGAACAGTCCAAGTGTGAAGGCCGTGTGCAAAGCAACCCCCTCACAAGCTGATAACTCCAGCTGCACAGAGGCGCTTTGATGCTTCCTCCCTCCCTCCCTCCCTCCCTGCCTCCTTCTAATCTGATCCCTGTTTTTCAGCCAGGACAGAGTATACTTGCCTGCTGAGGATCATTTTGGGTGAAAACTGCTTCATGGCAAAAGGAAGAGGACAGACAGGAACGGGATGGCAAGTTAGCAAATACATTTGTATCTGCTGAGCTGGTTATATAACAAGAGGGCACTTCTGTAGGATTTTCCAAGGGAGGAAATTAGAGCACTGTGCAAACACCCTTGTACCTAAACAAAATTTCCTTCTGTGGATAGGTAAAGACGACCTTATTTTTGGGGCAAATTAAAACACACACACACACACACACCATGGAGGCATTAGATTCTGAAGTAACACTTTCCCCTGTTTACCTATCAGGGATCTTCAGCCGTATTATGTGTCTGGGTCTAATATAAATAAGCTTCCTTTTATTCGTGGGGTACCTGGCTACCAGACTTTAAAACATATTTTTGATTATTTAAGGGATCCTTACTATGTGCCTGTTAGTTTATATAGGCTTGATTTCTTTTTGCCCCTCTCTGTTCCTTTTCATGTCTCTAAAGATGAATTATCTTGAAATGACCCACCACCCACCACACTACAGGTAGTCCTTGACTTACAACAGTTCGTTTGGTGATCAAAGTTACAATGGTACTGAAAATAGTGACTTATGACCGTTTTTTATACTTATGACCATTGCAGCATTCCCATGGTCACATGATCAAAATTCAGATGCTTGGCAACTGACTCATATTTATGCAGCTGCAGTGTCCCGGGGTCATGTGATCACCTTTTGCAACTTCTGACAAGCAAAGTTAATGGGGAAGCCAGATTCATATAACAACCATGTTACTAATTTAACAATTGCAGTGATTCACTTAACAACTGTGGCAAGAAAGGTTGTAAAATGGAGCAAAACCCCCTTAACAACTGTCTCACTTAGCAACAAAAATTTTAGTCTCAATTGTAGTTATAAGGCAAGGACTACCTGTATTCTTTTTCAGGGTAAGTACCAAAAAGGAATAAGAAATAGTAACCCAAGGAGATGAGGCAAGAAATGAAAAGGAAACACAGCTAAATCTAATTTACTTCAGTTTCATTGACTATGCACAGTAAATTTTTCTATTCCAGCAAACCATCCTTGCTTCCACCATTTCAATTATTGCCTTTAGCTCTATAAACTTCTCACTCTTCCTTTTTCGATGATCTCATCAATTCCATCCAACCACTATTCTCAACTTCCCTTTCAACCCAATCATTCTTCCTTCATATAATGGTTTTGCATTTCAGTGATCATTTATTCTTTGTACATGAGCAAACACCACAGCACAGTTCATGCAGGTCCTGTGTATTCAATCCACATTCATTTTTCACCCTCTCAATGCTTGACATTGTCTCATCTTGTTTTACCATACACCGTTAAGTACCTCATTCCTGGTGCATTCGGTTTACTTTTATATTTTTCCCGAAACACTCACCTCCCAGTTTTATATATCAGAAATATACTTTCATATACAGTCATTTTTGCTTCTTTAAACAAAACAAATGTTCCTTGGAAGTTGCAAGCGATCACAAGTTATTCACCACTTTTCTACTAATTTTAGAACATCTTAAAATGTCTCCATTGATTTTTCAGCCTTTACTAAGCATTCTACCAGAAATCATCTACTTTGTCTAACCTTTTCTGTTTATGCATTACTTTCCATGTGAAACACAACCATTGTGATCTTTTCAGATTTCTTTCAATACCCTTGGTGTGTGTCAGTACACTAGATATAACTGCTTATTGATAAGATGCAGCCAATGGTATGTTGGCTTGCAAAGTAGTGTCTAGGATCCTAGTTTGCTCAGAACAGCATGCACATGTTGGAGTAAAGCTGGACTTTGTTTGCTTTGTGACATACTGGTCAAAATGTGCCACAACCCAGAACTGAATAATATGGAATGATCCATGTGTCATGCCTGAGCTAGCTGACGTGATAGCCGCGGTGGCGGTGGAGACCCCCAGACTTATAGTCATGGGGGATCTCAACCTGCCATCGGCAGGCGAAACGTCAGCGGTGGCTCGGGAGTTCCTGGCCTCCATGACGACCATGGACTTGACCCAATTAGTTCATGCACCCACTCACACAGGAGGACACACACTGGATCTGATTTTTGTCTCTGGCCAGTGGCAGAATGATCTGGAAATGGGGGAGATAGTCATAGAGCCCTTGTCATGGTCAGATCATG
>NW_015387773.1:367466-380710 GCF_001527695.2 Protobothrops mucrosquamatus | reverse complement strand
CATGGTTGTTCCAGCTTGCGGGACTGGCCTAAGGGATTTTAAAGGGGTTTTAATCACTTTTAATCGGATCAGATTTAAATATTTCTTTTTAATTAATTTTAAATGTGTACTGTATTTTTGTATTTTATCTGATTGTTAGCCGCCCTGAGTCCGTAAGGAGAAGGGCGGGATATAAATTTAATAAAATAAATAAAATAAAATAAATAATGGTTTTGTCTAAGGCTATTTGTAATGCTTATTGAAAAATCATCCATAACCATCCGCATTCCTGCTTGGAGCCCTTAACTATTGTAGAAAATACCATACACAGAAGCTTTTACTTCAGTATAGCAATGCCAACACTATTTATGCTGTTTTCCCTCCATATACACAAAGGGTAACTAACTAAAGTACAATGATATGTGGGGGTCCTTGGTTGTTTTTTTGCAGACTGCACTGGTGATGTTACCTAGTTGAGTAATGAAACATCTGCAAGAAAACAGCCAAGCTCAGGGAGCACCAAGGACCCTACAGGTGAACCCTGAGCTACAAATATTATCTGTATTAGTAGCACAATGATATATTTTGTTAAAGAAAGCTTACTCCCAGATAACATTAAATGGAACTGCATTATGCGTAGTTCAGTCCTAAGAATTGTTGGCTGTTTTTAATTTTGGAAGAGTTAATATGCTGGAAACATCTCTGAAAGTTAATTAGACGCATGCAATGGCACATATATTGTCAGCATTGTCTTTGACTTTTCCTTCCTAGAAAAGCAATTGTGCATGCATAGCGCTCCCAGCATCACCTGTAGTAAATTACAAGTTATTTCCCATTCAAATTTTAAGAGTAGCTAAGTATGTTATTAGAAACTGCTCTTCCAGTAACAAGTTACAGGGATTACCAGAACTGGGCACGTCCTTACAGTTTTCTGAATTATTTGTTACAATCATATTCCACCTGTTTTCTGAGACAGGGGGCTCTCTCTTAATTACTGTACCCACCACAATTATTCAGTAAGTTGGGCTGAGGAAGAACAGCTATCCCAGAGATACCCAGTGAATTCTGTATTGGTGGGGTCTTGAGTCTGAATAGATATCTCTATTTTATTCCAACAGTTTTACTGCTACATCGTACTGGCTGATACTTTGCTAGAATCAGCAATGGAAATGCTAGTGGGACCCAATGTAAGTTGTTCATCAGGACCAAGGGTTTATTTTCTCCAAGTGTTTGGGCTCATGCTGGAGCCCATCCACAGGAAACTTCTCTCTCTCCAGAATATCAAATGCTAGTACTATCTTTCAAAATCTTCTGAGTCAAAAGGAATGGTTATTAACAACATGAATGTATATCTGCAAAGAAAACCCACACCAATGCCAACAGAGCAACAGGGAGCTTAAAAATAAATATCTTGTGTGAGAGAGACTAGGGTTCAAAAATAAAATTATAAAATCAATTCAGAGTTAGCAAGGGGGGAACAAAGTAGTACAGGAACCGCATATCAAATTGAAGTTGGTACAACTACCCAGAACCAGTGGTGGAATTCAAATGTGTGAACAACTGGTTCTCTGTGTAGATGCTGCTTCCGGAAGTCCATTCTGGGCCTGGGCAACAAAAAATTAGCTACCGGTTCTGCCGAACTGGTGCGAACTGGCTGAATTCCACCACTGCCCAGAACCATTCCCTTTACTGAGAAAGCAGTAAGGTAGCACATGTTCCCCATCTATATTAGGATAAACACAATCACTTTTTTTTAATGTGTTTTTCAAACTTGGCAACTTTAAATGTGTTTTAAATGTGGCTAAGGAACTCTGAAGTCCACAATCTTAAAATTGCCAAGTTTGAAAAACACTGATTTAAATTAAGTGTGATCTCTCCCTCCTTGACTTCAGAAGCTTAAGAGGTTTAGATAACAAAAGAGGAGCAAATGCCAGAAGTGAATTCTGGGGGGGGGGGAAGCATTCTGTTTTGCTTTAGGGAGACTCGTAGGAAGGCAACTCATAAAGAATCAGAAAGGCTTTTCTTGAAGATCTAAGTAATGCCTGTAATGTTCTAGAACATAGAACATAAAATCATAGAACTGTAAGGGACCTTGGAGGTCTTCTAGTCCAACCTCCTGCTCAAGGAGTCTTACACCATCTCAGTCAAATGGTTGTCTGGTCTATGTTTGAAAACCTCCAGTAATGGAGCACCCACAACTCTGGGACACAAGCAATTCCATTGATTAATTGTTCTCACTGCTAGAAAATTTATCCTTGTTTCTAGGTTAGATCTCTCTTTAACCAGTTTCCACACATTGCTTCTTGTCCTGCCCTCTGGTGCGTTGGAGAATAAGTCAATCCCCTCTTTTCTGTGACAGCCCCTCAAGTACCAGAAGACAATTATCATGTTCCCCCTAACCCTTTTCTTTCATAGGCTAGACCAGGGATAGGCAACCTTGGCTCTTTTATGACTCGTGGACTTCAACTCCCAGAATTCCTGAGCCAGCATTCTGGGAGTTGAAGTCCACGAGTCATAAAAGAGCCAAGGTTGCCTACCCCTGGGCTAGACATATCTAGCTCCCTCAACTGTCCATCATACAATTTAGCCACCAGACTCTTTTTCATCTTTGTTGCTTTTCCCTGCACACTTTCCCGGGTCTTAATGTGATCTGCTTAGCTGAGGAAATACTCCCTTAAAAGAAACCCCAACAGAGAAAAGAGACTTTTCCATGATTTCATTGCTGGGACAGTGTTCATGGTGAAACTACAGGCGCTATCTCCAACGTTAGTATTTCTGCATATTATTTACTGTTACTTCATAGTGTTATTTTGCCCCTCCCAAAGATGGCTAAATTGAGTACAGATATATATTACCACATATATTATAGCTACATGTGGCATTGTTAACATAATTTGCAGAATTTGCATAAAATTAAGGATGTTGAGACATTGTTATTTTAATTACAATTTAAAACATTTTATTCTATTCTTTAGGGTTTTTTTAAAAAAAAGGTTTACGGAATGGCTTACATAGAAAAATTGCTATTCCTGCTCACATGTGGCTGATCTGTTGGTCTTATTCCACACTGGAAACCACAAAAAAGAAAAGAAAATGGAAGAAATGTTCAAAAATGTGTAAATGGACATAGAAATCAAGACAATGGGGTGTTGAGTAATGGTTATAATGCCTAGGATTCTTTCTTTCTCTGTCTTTGCTACTTTTTGCTAAATTCCACTATAATATGCTGAGGTTGGACATGTGACACTGGTGAAGATGGTGAAGATGGTTTAGACATGGTCTAAAGCATATTGAATCTCTACCCTATGGACCATGTTAAAAGCTTGGTGATTTTGTTGGCTTTAGATTTATTTATTGATACCATATCATGTCCCGGCTTATGAATCATCTTAGGAAGAGAAGAAAAAGAAAAAATAGTCACCAGCTGGATTGGATGCTGAATAACCAGACCCTAATGGTGAGATAGATTCATGTTCCTGAATTTGACTTGGGGATTCTGTTTCTGAACCAGAGTTTCAATCATCTAGACCAGGGTTTCTCAACTGTGGAGTTTTTAGTTATATGGACTTCAACTCCCAGAATTCCCCAGCCACCCCTACTGACTGGGGAATTCTGGGAATTGAAGTCCACACATCAGAAAGTTGCCAAAGTTGAAAAACACTGACCTAAACCATAGGAATATTGATCTTTGTGTGTGTGGAAAGCAGAAGGCAGAGGGATGGAGGAATGGACATCTCTTTCAGAGGATGGTCTATTTGGAAGTAAACTAGTGGCCTCCTAGGAGTTTTGCGGTCTTCAGAGCTGTCTAGTCCTAGATGCACTCAGATGGAGGCTGGAAGTTTTGTGGATTTCACGGACTAACTGAGTCTATGTCACAATTTTGTGAGCTTCAAATCTTAGTTCAAACTGTGGCAGCCGCTTTGAAAATATTGACTTTTATTTGGAATTAATGTTTTCTACTTTTGGACTGGAGTAAAATTATGTATTGAATTGCTTCCAACTTAGCTCAGCCTAATGGACCAAGAAATCATGCTGGAATTGTTATTAGTTATGTCTTCTTAATCATGTTTGGTTGCCATGAAGTATATTTTTTATATATATTTATTTTAGATAGGTCGGAACTTGCCATGTTGATCTGTGTGTCCGGTAACTTCCAATTTTGATTCCTTTTAATGTGACAGGCATGATTTAAAACCTTCAACTATATAGAATGCAGCTGCATGCCTTTTAACAGCAGTGAACAGGCAAGTCTTTCAATTTCATCAGAAATCTTTTGCTTTTGGACCACTGATGATTTTTTTGCTTCTGAATTCCAGGAGCCCAAGATTCAAAAAGTGAGTTGGTTTTAGATTACACTTACCCATATGAGCCCATAGGCCAAATATTACTATATCAAGATTTTGATTTTGTGTGTACGTGTGTACCTTCAAGTCAGTATTGACTCCTGATAACTGCCTGGATTAGTGCTTTCAGTTTTCTTGGCATTTCAGAAGTGGTTTGCCATTGCTTCCTTCTTAAGACTGAGAGGGAGTGACTGGTCCAAGATCACCCAGCAGGCTTTGTGTCTAAGGTGGAATTACACCTCTAACCTGAACCACTACACCAACTTCTCTCTCTCTTAATAGAATACAAAAAAAGAAAAGAAAATATAAGAGCATCAAACTGTTTGGAGTTACCATGTAAAGATTTCAATTCTGAATGTGATTTGAGTGAATGGTGAAATATTTAGAGGTGAGCCAATGGAAAAATTGGCTTGCCGTTGAGGTAAGCTAGGAAGATCCGCTGAGGTGATTGCTCTGCAAGCAGTAGCTTGTCCCGTTGTAGTTCCGTGGCGCCACTATTTGGCACAGAGAGTGATGGGCTCTGCCTTTTGTTCCTTCTGAAGTGCCTTTGCCTTTCCTTCACACTTAGAAGCATTTTTGCACATTTAAGGCAAAAATGATATACTGGGCAGTTCCAGGACCACATACATTCATTCTGAAGGGATAATGAAGACAAAAACAGGGCAACCCCTTGCATTTCACCCAAAAAAAAAGCAGCAATGCAGAAAAGATAGTCAAGAGGTATGTAACATAAATGGATACACGTGAATTTAGAAATAATTACAATTTAAATAGAAATATATTACTGAAAAAAAGTCACCCAGACCAATCTGTCTTTCAGGTGCTAAAATCTCATGAGCAATTTCTTATGCCACTTGTGTTTTCACCAGACTTAGTTTGGAGCATCCTTTAGGGGAGGAAGACTGTTCCTTGTTTGTTCATTTTTTTTTTAAAAAAAGGGAGGGGGATGATACTGTATCTGATATGTAGCTGGCCAGATATTTCATTCATCCTTGAAGGTCATCCTTTGGGATCTTTTGACAACTATAATTAGATATCTGATAACAAGGGTGAGGGCCCCAAGGGCCCCAGCTTATGGAATTACCTCAACGAGACATGCCAGGTGTCCACATTAATCACCTGACATCATCCTAAGATCTTCTTCTTCCAGGTGAATCTTGTGACATCTAAAATAATGTCTCATTACATTGGGATAGTACTTGTAGTCTCATTATACTGGGATATTACTTGTTAATCTTTTTTTTAAAAAAATGGCTTTTCCCATTTTACATAGCTTTGTAATTGGCCCAAGAATATTCGTTATCACATGAAATAAAAACAAAACAATGCATAGAAAATGAGGCCATTGTAACCCCATGTCTTTCATTAAAAAAACAAGGGGGAGTGGGGAGGCACATGATACATTCTCAAAATAGCACTAGTAAGCCACATGGGAAACTGATATGTAGTTCTTTTGATAGTATGAGAACCCCAATCCCCATCTTATCACCTCAACTGACCTCTTGTTCCACTTAATTCAGTGGCCTTAAACTCAAGTTAAGTTGCTTTTCTATTTCTCTACAAGTACCTCTACCTTAGATACTTCTGTCTTATTATTACAATCAACTGGTTCTTCAGACAAAGAGGAACAAGAACTCAAGTTCCACAGGAAAATAATTTTATTAAGTATTTTTTTTAAACAACTACTTAACTTTTACTCTGATAAAAATATTTACACTCTACCCACCTTCAAGAAGGTTCCAAAAATATAAACACTCTTATTTCTCCCGAGAGGAAGAACAAGACATTCCCCTCTTTAAAAGAAAAAAACAACAACAGGAATACATTCATATTTCCCATTTTCTTTGAACTTAAAAGTAGTTGTACAAATAATAGACTTCTGAAACATAGAATATGCATATGTACACATTTATAATAGATTTTTGCAAAGAAAGGCAACAACTGTGTACAAAAAAATGTGGTTTTTCAAACCAACAATAAAATATGAATGGTCAAACACAACCTGTAATTGAGCATAGTGCATTCTAGCAGTTGGTGCAATAATATAATCAGAGGGCAGTACGGCATTTTTCAAAACAAATTATTAATACCACCATTTGACCTGATCTTTCAAAACTTTAATATTTGGAATCATGGCGGATTGTTCATTCCTGCAAGATTCATTCCATCTAGGGTCAATTTACATGTTGGCAATTTTTCTATTGTGCTGTGTTGCTCTGCTGTCCATTTTCCAGGAAAAGGCAGGCATCTCCCTTGCACTGTCATGCTCCAACAAACAAGATGACAAGCAGGAGGCAAAGACCACAATCCATGACTCACAATTCATCCCTGGGAGTGACTGTGGTTCTTATACTGCAAGATGAAGCCCCAGAATATCACATCTGGTCTCTATCCTAAAATCAGACCACATGCTTTTTTTTAACCACATAAGGAAGAGGTGCTTCCTCCTTACCAAGAGATTATTGCTCATCTGCTTCTTACAAGCTCTAATCCAATTTCAAGAACCAACCTTGGCAGGAAATTGTCTTTTCAAAAGTGTTTCACTCAACTTATGCAGAGGGAAGGACTCTTCTAACTTATACTCTTCTGCCCTAGCCAGAAAATTGTTTAGTTTTGCTAGAGCATTTCTGTACTGCCCCAATTGGATGAGTATGGGTGGGGAAATACGACGCGCACACACACACACACATTCACTCTCTCTCTCTCATCAGCTCCCACTTGTCTAGTTTATGCTATAACCAAGAAAACTGTCTCTGGTTCTACTATAAAATGCTACACTCAGATCCTTGCAGGTCTAGGAAGAAGATGCTGAAAGGATAGGTTTGAAATGGCTCTGGATTTCCATAACATGGTCATGTGAGGGACTACTACCAGTTATCTCAAAATATTCTAAATAAGGCCTCTGTTGTGTCAAATTATAATGTGTTTTATGGTGCTGATTTAGGTACCAGTTTATACTGGTTTTGACAAGAATAAAGCTATATATGTTCAACTACAGATAGGGAACCACTTTAAAATAGAAAATATATTTGATTATTTTCAGGTAGTACAACACTTGGGGAAAAACTGAGAACCAGGCAGATAATAGGATTCTACTAATACTTCACAACACACCTGGATCCAGAGTAACAACCATTCCCAGGTCAAAGTAGCAAGCTGATGACACTTTATGTTAGTCAGAGGTGGACCAGTATCTAATTATTATGATAGCCAATGTCTTTTCCTAGCGAATAGGTTTTTGTCAGAAATTAAGAAAAAACAATGTCTATAATAAGGAAAAGAAGGCATATGGTCTGTTTTTTTCAAAATGGCCTCCTCAGAGCAGTACCTATCAAGCAGTTCAAACTAAACAAAAACTTTTAGATAGCATTTGGGGAAAAGGGAGATTTTGTTGAGCTGAAATAGGCAAGAAACTAGATTCAACATCTCCCTGAATGCTTTACTAGCCAATGACTCCTACCCGAAGGATTCATAGCTATGCTATAATAAATTTTATCTATCTGGATGTTCAGATCTCAGATATCAGTGGTGCCAGAAAGCTAGGGAAGCCATTGCATCCAATTATGAATTTTTGATTCTCGAGATCATTACCTGAAAAGTCCTCATCAGACACACCAGATTTTTCTTTCTGCACTCTCTAAATCTGTTTAATCTTTTTGTTTTCTTTCACAACTTCAAAGTATAATCCTAGCTGATTTAAGGTCTCTCAGATAGCTGAAAGGTAAAAGCATATCCAAACATTATTTTAATGTAACAATCACACACACACCTCTCTCCTCTTTTTCGCTAACTGGGATGCGTCTTTGAAAACTTTTCTAGGACTTGGGCACGTAGCCTCCCACACACATGGTTTAGAATGGGGAGAAATCCAAAATAATTTCAAACTCAGCCAAACAGAACAAGAGAGCCTCTCCTTGTTTAGTCTTTGGTTTCCAGATCCAAAGGAGACATCTGCTTCAAAGCTTGAAGAAGAGCCGTAGAGTCCATGGGGGAATGGGACGATATAGGCGAAGGGAGACGGTGAGGCAATAGCAAAGGAGAAGACATTCTCTCTGGGTTCATCAACCCTGAAAGTGCTGCAGTGGACGTTGGGAGGCTTGGATACAAGATAGGCATAGAGGCCGGATACCAACACTTCTCCAACATAGGCAGGTAGGCTGTCGCAGAGGGAGGGAAAACATAAAAAGGCAAACAAAGGGGAGACTGGTGGGGATGCGGACCTAAGAAGCTGTTGGAGGAAGAACCAAGCACATTATTATTAAAATGGTCTTCATCCTCTGACATGTCCATCCTGGTCCGTTTTGCTGGTGGATCCTCATTTTCTTGTTTAATAGAAGGGATTCTCTCTTGGGCAGTGTACTTCAGCTCCGTGTCCTTTTTAAAATACTGTGGATCAGATTTAGAGTCACTTTTTTCTAGCTCACCCCCATATCCACTGTCTGTGTCTGTGTCACTACCACTCTGCTCTCCACTGGAGTGGGCAAAAGTCCTCTGAATCACAGGCACACAGTTTTTCCCATGTGCCTCAGCAGCTTTGGTCAGAGATGGAGATTTATCCTTCAGATCTGCAAGTTTTGGGGTGGCGTCTACAGGCTTTCGGCTGATTCCACTCTGCAGAGCTTCTGCCATTCTGTGCAGGTGGCTCATGAACTGAGATGATTTCAGATCCTTGGCATTTTCGTGCTTGGCCAGGTATTGTAACACTTCTTTGGCACACATCTGGAAGCCAGACCGAAATATTTCTTGGCTAGATTCAAGACTCCGTGGTGGCAGCTCATCTGAAGAGACATTAGTCACAAATTAATCTGATACACCAAAAAGGTTCAGTGAACATGAGAATGTCATGCACTCCTAAGAAAGTATATCTACTGAAAAGCCATTAAGTCACCCCAGTTTCCTTCCAGGTAAGTGTGCACATGGGAGCTGCTTCAGAAAGAAACTTCGCTATAATGGATTAATTTATCTGAGCGTCTAAGAGTGAAATCCGGGTTTTACTGTACTTAAATGAAAAAGGTATCACTTCAACAGAATGTTAAAATCCAGGTTTGGAGTAAGGGAGAGGCAGCTGAATGAAATTGGTTCTTTATCAAAGTAAGTCTCCAGTTAACAGTTAATCTTTTTAATGAATGGGAAACCGAAACATCAGAGGAGAACCTCAAAGTACTACAGGCTTCAATGAGAGCAGGCACAAATCAACTGAATTACACGGGAAAGAGCTTCTTACACTAACCCTGTGTAATTGCACATTTTGCTTAACGTTTAAATGTTTAGATTATTTCACTAGATGGATCCACCCCTTCGTATGGCCTTTCCTCCACATTCCTGGAGCTCATTCACAATACCACGAGAAAGGGTTATCCACACATTGCTAGTCATCCATGCAGTGAGAGACAGAAGGGCGCTGTCTTGGCCCAGGAAGTCAATACTTCAGACTATTCCCCTTTCCCCAATTCCTACAGTATTACTCTGTCCACCTTGTTGTTACATCTAGAATACCTTACACGAGGAATTACCACTGTTAATGCGGACAGTCCCTTTATGCTAGGGATAGTAGTATCCAACCAAAGGGCTCCTCCAGTTATAGAAGAAAATACTGGATCAAAATATAAAATAATTTAAACTTGAAAGCAGTTGTTCTCAATCTGATGTTTTCTCAATTAATTGGGGCTGCAATTTCCAATGTACATAAAACCCTGGAAACCACATTTGGAGGACTGCTTTAAAGGACAACAGAATATGGTTTGAAGAAGCAGACTTAAAGAAATAAGAGAACTACTTCTTGACAATTTGGAACTGCAACAACTAATCCAGATTTCTAGGCTGCTGGAATATTATATAAGAATAAGTCATTTTGATCTACAGATGATACATGGCTCAGTAGCCCAATCTCTTTTTTTTTTAAAAAAAGTGTTCGGAACTTAAATAAAGAACTCACCCTGACTGAAAAGAACGTAAGTTCACGATGAAAGGGCAAAGGCTGCCAATATATTTATATTTCTATAAAAAATGAGGCCAAGGATAAATTAAAGAAGCTTTACCATGAGAAGTTTATTGTAACGAGCAGAGGTATGTTTTAATAGAGAATTTGGATGTGAAAGGCATCTGTGACTATAGAAAAGGTGTTAAACAACATGTACTCACCAGCATGTAAACCTTTTTGGAGAGCTATGATCTGCTGCTGCTGCTGTTCAATGAGACTGGTTAATGCTTTGACATGCTTCAAGGTAAGTTCAAGAACAACAGCTTTTTCTAAGTGTCCTAAAGTCTGAAAACAGGAAAGGAGTGAGTTGGTCAGCTGAAGGAAACAGAATGCAGGGAGTAATACGTCCTGGCAAAGTATGGGAGGAAATGGGCAGGGACACAGCATAATGTTCCCAATGAAACCCACTTTTATTCTGATGAAAAGCTACTTAAATCTATCCTGTGAATTAGTAACAGAAGTTACAGTCATGTCTATATATTTCAGGTAAAAAAAAAACCTGGAAGAAATAGAACAATATTTTATATAACTAAAGAGAAAGTGCTTTTTTTTAAAAAAAAATCCAAAATAAAAAAACCCAAATCAAGATTCATTTTTCAAATGGAAACCGGATCATTTAAGTAACATTTTCCTTATTTTTTTTAAAAGTATGCAGGCATTGATTGCAGTCCTATTTTATCACAGGAAACTTTAATTTTGAAAGTTCTGGAGTATTTTGATAAATTAGAACATGGAATCTGAAGCAACACTATAGTAACATAGAAAAAAGGGTGAAATCAAAGCTACCCAACCATTCCAAAATAAACTGTGGTCTCCTGTCAGATTTAAGGTGTTGTGTACTCTGAACCTCACTTGCAAGTTCTTCAGAATTATAAGACCAGGTACTGATAAAAAGCACGAAGCTGCAATGCTACCCAGACACAGCCCTTTTCACTTTCATCTGCAGTGACCAAGCCATCCTCTAGATGGCGCTTTTACCCATACAAAAATCCGTTCAGCCCAACCTCCGAAAAGGAAGACAAGTCTGGACAGTGGCCAGATTTTTACTTACTGTAAGTTTGAGATGTTCTGGTAAAAGATCTTTCAACTGGGCAATGCATTCATTAATCCTATCACGCCTTTTCTTCTCAATCAGCCTGTGAGGCAACTTATAAGTCTCCTGAAAGGAAAAAAAAAAAAAAGGGGGGGGGGAACTGGTTTAGAACATCTGTTTCTGAATCAAAGCCGAATTTGAATGAAAAGAAGATAGAACCCTTTTCGTCGCAACAGGAAAAAAAACTCCTGAAACAAAATACTCCCGGGAGATCCAGGGACATATCCAGGAAAATACTTTATGCAACCCTTCTAATCAAATAGGTTCTCACAGTATGAGGCTACTATAATTATTTTATCCTCCAAACACCCCTATCCTGTGTAGCCCCTAAACTTTCGCATTCTGCTCCCAAAGCGAGGGGGGGGGTCTTCTTCTAAAAACCATCAAACGCTTTTAAAGTAGAAGCCCAACTCCGCACTTAAAAAAAAGGGGAGCAGCGTCATTCCCCCAAGAAGAACCCGAAAGCAAAATAAATAAATAAATAAATAAATACATAAATAAATACATAAATACATATATAAATAAATGCAATTGCACTTACCTTACTGTCGTCCCCTCTTTTTAACCCTCTTCTGGGCTTGTAAACTTGATACATGTGAGCGAAGTCCAACCTGTTGACGACAAGAAGAAGAATATATTGTTTTAACAAATAATAAAAAATTAAAAAAAAAAAAGATATTTTAACTCGCCGGTAAGAACGCGAACCTTCCCCCTTCCCCCTTCCCCCCAGACGGCTGGGGCAGGCGTCGCTGCCCCCCCCCCCCCCCCAAGGAAGGTCCTTCGAGGCCAACGCCGGGCAGTTCAATCGGGCGAATTTCCCCCGTGAGAAAAAGCAACGCCCGCCAGCCCTTCGGCGAGCGCTCTCTTACCCGGACATGTCCCCGCCGTCGAGCGCAGCCAGCTTGCCCAGACAAGCGGGAGGAGGAGGAGGAGGAGGAGGAGGCTGAGCGCTGGGGATCCTTTCCATGGGCTTTCGGCTTCTCCGAAGACTTGGCTTGGCACCTGGCCGGCCGGAACAGCCCTTCCACTCCGGGCGAAGCCAAGGAGAGACCCGGGATCGCCTCCCTCCCCAGGAGCCTCCGCACGGGCTCGAGCAAGGGGATGCCGAGGGCTGAGCCGAGCGAAGTCAAGTTAGCGGCGGCGGCGGCTGCTCATGTCATCTCCGGCTACCTGGAGCGGCGGGTTGGAAAGGGGCGCCCTTGCGCCGGCGAGCTGAGAAGTAATTGGAAGGCTGCAGGCTGGGTTAAATGTGAGCGAGGGGGTGGAGGGGAGCGACGCGTTTTACCCTGTGACTCCAGGCACGTCTGGCTGCTACCGGAGGGAGGGAGGGAGGGAGGGACGGACGAGCCTCGCCTCTCCCTCCCTCCCCCATCACATGAGCCTCACGTGTTGGCCAACGCTCCAGCCTCTCCGCTCCCGGCCACACAAGCAGGCAGGGGCGGAGGGGGGGGGAGAGAGAAGCGGCTGCCGCTGCTGTCGAAACGTGATGGGGCGATCCCTCTCTCTCTCTCTCTCCCCCCCCCTCCCCGTCGTCTCCTGTGCAATGTGCGTGGTCCGGAGGCAGGCGAAGAGGGGAGGGGAGTGGGGGGGGGGGAAAGCCACCGCGTGGGTTTCCCTCTGGGACTTGGATCTGCCCCAGGTGATCACTGGTCCTCAGCCCCCGAGCCTCAGCTTCAGGACGGGCGGGATGGCTTTTCGCGAAGGAGCAGCTTGGATCTGCTTCTTCTTGGCCCGTTTTTCGTCGAGAGGTCTTCTCCCCTGCAGTCATGAACCCCTGGCGCAGTAAATGAAGAAGGCTCTGTCCCCCCCCCCCCCCAGCCCTTTTCCCGGGAGACTCGGGACAGTTTTT
>NW_015387773.1:343688-367107 GCF_001527695.2 Protobothrops mucrosquamatus | reverse complement strand
CTAGAAAAACACTCAGAAATAGCCTCAAAGTTCATGCCACAGGAATAGGAAACTATTCCAAACGGAGGGCTGGAGGGGGTATAAAAACCTACTACCCATGTGCTCAGCCCCTTCTTCCCCCTGCTCTTTTCTGCAAGAACCATCTTTCTGCCTCTTCAATAAACTGTAACCTTCTTCCCAAAGCAGTCACCATGTTACTGATTTATCCCCGGCTTGGATGAACCAGGATGAAGACTTTACTTCTGACACCACAGAAATAGGAAGATGAGTTAACTGATGAAAGCCCTTATTTGGCCCTAAATGACCAGGGAGATGGGCTAATTCAGACTCAATAATCTTATAATGTTCTCATAATGATTATAAGAACAATTTGTAGTTAAATCTGTTCAAAATTAAATAGTCATCCTCAGTCAGAGACCACTGAAAGATAGTTTGACATTTGAGGGTGACGTGATAGTTGAGGTCACTCTTGAAATTAGCCTGAGAGAAGAATCAAAGGCAGTAAATGTTATATACACATTTTCTATCAACACATAAAAATATATCAACACTTCCTTGTAAAGTGGGTTACAGTTAATACGTTGCCATTAATGACCCTACGGGGTTATTAGAAAAGTAGTGATAATATTCTAAAGCAGGACCATATCTGAGAAACCTAAGAAGTCTGGGTTCAGACTATGCTGAGCATACTTTGGTCACTGTCTGACAGCTTCTGGTACCACATTCTTAGTGGATGTTTTTCTGCTAAGAAGAAAAAAAAAGAAAAAAAAGCAGAAGAATAATGCGGAAGACATGAGAAGATTAGAAGTGGAAGGATGTTGCCTTCACTCGCTTCCCCATCCTGTAGAATTCTCTGAATGGGTCATGGTAATTGCATAATAAAATCCTGATCTGGAATGAGAAAGTCCCATCAAACTTCGTGGAACTGAGTCAACATACATTGGATTGAATGATGTTGCTTCATATCTCGCTTTAAAAATAAACCTAATAATACTTCAGAGCTGTTATGAAAGGGAAGAAAAATTAAACCACATTAGGGTCAGTGGAGCAGCTGGATAGATTTTAAACTCTGGTCTTGTGGGATCCTAGTTTTCTTTCTCTAAAGATGGTGATATGATTTAATTTTGTTATTTCAACATCAAGTCAGATATTTGCCATGATTGCACCTCCCTGCGTGAGTGTGACCTGGACATCTGCCCCAAATCCTGTCTTGATTGTGTCATGGGTTAAACAACAAACAGCAATGATATGATTCCGATAAAGGAGAATATTCGTAGCTCATGGTTGAACCAGCTAAGCTCAGAGAACATCAATGATACGATTGCTGTTCCTTTGCTAAATACCACTCATAATGGTATATGCCCCAATTACTATGGTGTCCAGGCTATCTGTGTACCAATATGAACATATCCTTTGTAGGGCTTGATCTGATTTGCTTTCTCCCCAGTCACTTGTAGTTGCTTATATCAATAGATTATTGTTTGCTATATGATCAAGTATTTGATGATTGCAGTTGGTAGGAGCAATGGTCTAGGTCCAGCACTTTGTGAAGACAGATCAAATTGTCTGCACCTGGCTTGTGATGCAAGTCTGAACATTATTCATACTGAAGGAGTCATTCAGGGTGGAGACAAAGACAACCATGAAAATACTTCTCTTTTGGCAGGCTTTCTCTTGGAAATTCCCAGAAGCAATAAGTAAGGAAATAGCTAAAAGAAGAAGACGCTGGACCTGTTGGTGAACTCTGCAAGAAGCTGGATAGTGTGGAAGAACTTGTGTCATTGAAGGACCCTCAGATTTGTATTCAGAGCATCCTAGGTTCAGATCTTGATATTAGATGTCTTTCATTTCAGGCCGCAGAGAGGCAGTTGTGGCTTAATAGGACAATTTGTCTGACGTGATCTAAAGCATTTTCCTATGCAAATCTAGAAGCTTGGAACTTGCATGCCGAATCAGACCATGTTTTGAAAGCCATGTGATTCTTGGTGTGATTACTGAGAATCGGGATGTAAAGTAGCTGGATAACCCACAAGACATACAAGAAAGTTCCCAGGGTAACTCACCAAGAGGCATGAGTTTGCAGCATCCTGTGGATGAATTTTCTTTCCATAGAAGTCAGTGAGGTTAATCGGGGATTATTGCTAAAACCAAAACACTAATGATGAAACCACAGTACAGTGATGTGTTCCACAAGACCAGTTGACTGCTGCCAAAACTGCTAGCTGATTGAGTTGATGTGGTATTTGAGAACCACATCAGTTTTATTTCTTTACAAGTCTGAACCTCTTAAGGAAATCCCCATGGAGAAAGCAGGCAAAAAAGGCAGGGGATTTTTTTTTCTTTTTGCCCATCTAAATCCATAGGCTCTCTGCTTCTCTCTTTCCTTCTGTATCTCCTCCTAATCACTCCAGCTTTCTCTCCCTCACCCCACCCCAAACATCTAGAGGACTCTTCAGTTCTATGACTGATTTCAAATGACTTGTAGACCAGGGATTTGTCAAAGACATCAACAGTGCCATTAATATATACATTCGGAGAGCCATGGCTGTGCTGACCTTTTGTAAACGGACCGATGAAAGTGCTTCCTATAATCCAGAATGGGGCTCTGGAGAGGATGGTTTTTGTTTTTTTTTGCTTTATCCCATCTTCATTTAAGCACAGATGATAGAACTGCCACTTGGGCAACAATTCCGTACAGAATGATGGAAGGAAAGTCCCATTGAAATCTATGATGATACCATAAAAATATTGGAGCAATTCTTGGCATTTTTGTATTCCAATCTTAAATATCGTTTCCAAATATTCCAATTGGAAGTATTATTTTAGTAATAATTTTATGTTGCCAGGGCTACTGCAAGCAGGTGTGCAAGTTATGCCAGGCACAAATTAAGTTTTAATAATCAATTCTCCATTCTGAACACAAACTGCCTCTGCTCACCAATGTCAGATTTCACTTGTTCCGAAATGATTGCTGTATATTAATTCAGAGAAACCATATATATTGAGCAATTTGAAACTGTCAATGCTGCTAACATCTTCCAGTGTGCATATTGCTGCAGTTCCAGGAAGGTAACAAATATGACTTGTGCCAAGTCCTTTGTGCAGTGACAAACTTGCCTTATAGGTCAACAACAACCCTGTACATTGCTATGCCTTAATTTAAAAGAGTTTTAAGTACCGTATCTTCTACTGCCTTTGAAATATCTATACTACATCTTGATCCTATGAAAAAGTGCTCTGGGATAGTATGTTAATCATGCATTTCTTTCCTTCTTTTCATTTTCTCTAAAGTAAGTGTAAGATCTTGCACTTGCAGAGAGCAAAGCTTAATCCTTTTTTTCTCTAATTATCTCCTTCCTGAATCCTCTCTCAAAATCTCAATTGACACTAATTAAGGTTACCTTTTCTTTTGTTGTGGGTGGCAACTTTTAAAGAAAGAACTGATCAACAGTGAAGGATTTAACTATTCTATCCCATATGTTTACTTTTGGAGTAATTAACCTAACATGTAGTTTACAGTAGTCCTGCTGTTAATAGAATCGGTTTGTTAAATATGTTAATTTAGCATGGAATCGGAGCTATTACATCATGCAGAGTCACCTATTGAAATTTCAACAAAAGTTTGTTTTCCATAATTATATAGGGAGCTGAAGTTGTGAAAGAGATTTCTGCTTTCATCCAGCAGCCAGCCCTTTGAAAGAGTAATGTTTGCAAATGATCTTGTAATATACTTAACTTTAATGGCAAGCTCAGACTGAAGTGTTTTCATTGCTTAGGCAGGCTACCCTGTCTGGGTTGTAGAAATTTAGATGACCTCTAGAATGGCTGTAAAGATTGTAGATATTTTTTGTCATCTTGTGGTTCTGGGTTTTTGCCAGCCATGTAAGATGGCCCTAGCTTAGGAAATAAAGAAATAGAAGCTCTTGCTCTTTTGTGCCTACAAATATTTTTTTTTGCCCACTATGAGTTTTGCACACTAATCAATTATATCTACTATTGTGGTTGTCTGTCCTTCCCCCTCCCCCATCAAATGGTTTACGGTTATTGATCAATGATTGAGAGTTACCTCTGCAAATTTATCTACTCATGCTGTCATCACAACAAGAATATCACTCCAATCAACACTATCCATGGTGGGCAAAAACTGTTTGGATATGGAAATTTAACACTAGTGGTAAACGAAAATAAAAACAAGAGCTGAAATAAATGTTTTGCAATAGATTTGAAGAAATAAAGCAATTGCTAACTAAGTAGTCCTTACAAAAAATAAAGATCACTGAATTTAGGAGAATGTTTTTCTAAGTCAGAGTGCCAGAAATTTAGGACAAGGTAATTTTGGGAAAAATTTATCCTTCCTCTGTTCGATTAAAGTCTGTTTTAGTCTTCTAGATGCTAGGTATCCTTTGTAAACATTAAATAAAGTGAAGCCTAGATGGAAGGTATATTTACCGGATAAGAAATCTGAACTTTAGCACAGAGAATTTGTCAAAGACTTTCCTAATTCCTGAACAAAGCCAAGCTGCTGGCAGTCTAAGGTCAGCAAATACACTGTTGGAATTGGAGCAGAATTGAGGAGAAGTCTGAAGTTCAAAGGTTGATGAATCGCATAGAGTACTATACTGATGAAGAAAGTTGCTCAGTTAGTAGAATTGCAGTTCTGCTGCTTCAGTGACACTCATAGCCAATAGGAATCTGTAAAAAAAAAAAAAAGCATTTTGGGGTGCATATAAATGTTTAGGGTGAAAGTCACCTTTCTTAAATCTTAAATTTCTGCTAAGATGCCTGTGCATGTAATGGATTCACAGAGAAAATATTCTGTAGTGGCATAGATCTAATCTTTTTTAACAGTGTAATCTATAACTAGGCTTAAAATTATTTAATTTAATTTAATGTATTTAATTCCTCTTATGCATCAATAGTTAATTGGTGCGTTTTCCATTCTGATACTATCTAGATGTCTTGAAATTCCTGGTCATCGTATCTTAAGGCCTTATGGGCTTGGAAAGTCCTGGTGCATGGTGATTGTACCTGCTAGTTATAATTTCTCAAGGTGAATCATTAAGCCATCCACACCCTGGAAACCACAGGTTCAGTCTTAGACTAAAGGGTCAAAATTACATATTCCAGAAATACAAAAATAATGTATTGATAAATTTATGATATATTCATACATTTATCAATATATCATTTTTGTATTTCTGGAATATGTAATTTTGACCCTTTAGTCTAAGACTGAATCTGTGGTTTCCAGGGTGTGGATGGCTTAATGATTCACCTTGAGAAATTATAACTAGCAGGTACAATCACCGTGCGCCAGGACTTTCCAAGCCCATAAGGCCTTAAGACATGATGATACAGTCATAATTTGATATATTCATAATAGCTGAAAAAAAGATGAAAAGTAAACAGAGAAGATAGAGAAGTAGCCCGATTAAACACTTGAGTTCCAGAGAACAGCAAGAAAAAATTACTTATATTTAAATAAGCAGTAAAAAGAAATTGACTATTGTAATTAAATAGATAGAAGGATGAGATATTTATTTAGGAACGTTACAGAAATCAAAGGACCTTTTCATGGAAATATGGCTATAATAAAAGACAAATATCTACTGGAGAAGTATTATATAAAGATCACATAGAATGAGCACATGGAAGAATTGGACAAAAAGGGTCCCCAAATCAATAGTATGTATGATGCTTTGATTACTGAAGGAGAGCCAGACATTCTGAAAAATAAAGTTAGAAAATATTGCTAACAACTTCAGTTGGCCAATAAATGATCAGTCTGCCTCTGCTCGGGAATTAATTTGATTGTATCACCAACAGAATGGTCAGTGAAGTCTGTCAGGAAGACCCATGGTGAAAACTGTCAGAATAAGAGAAGCCACTATTACCACACCAGATCAGCTAAGCATAATTTAAAGTTGCCTCAGGAATCAGCTGAAGATCAGATGGATATCACATTATCTGGGACAGAAAAGAAAACCAAGTTTGGCTATCTCAAAGCCTAGCTTGACAAATCCCTTATTCAGTAGCAGGTTTCTCTAATATACACTTTCCATATATGTTGAGCGTGAATGCTAGTGGTTCTAATAAAACATGTCAAGACATGTCTAGGTTGGGGAAAGCTGTTTTAGTCCCGTGGATGCTGTGTGCATGCTAATCTTGAAACTTCCTAGCTTCCTTGCAGAACAGTTCTGAATTCTGAAAGTCATTCATAACACCCAGAGACACTCAACAGATTTGAAATCACACTTGTGGCATTTCATAGATATTTAAATGTCATATTTGCTACTAATTGTACAGTGCAGTAGTACTGTATTCTTCTTACCTCTTTTTATCATCATTATAATGTCGTTAGTGTGTAGGGTACTCTAGACATTGCTTACAGTATTTGCTCAGGAAGTTATAATCAGGTAGACAGAGATGTACATGGATTAAAGGGAGTGAAGAACACGGGCAAATACAATTATAGGTAACAAAATGCCAGGCTAAAATCCCTACCATGTATAAGAGTTGCTTTAATTAAAGATCCCATTATAAGATTTCCAGTGGGTTTTACAAAGCAAGCCAGTTAACTGCAGAAATTTGTACATTCAGTTATTGCTCCAGGAAAAAAAACCACTGTGAAAAATGCTTACAGTATTTCTTCATAGGGTGGATGGTTCTTCATTTGTGAAAACTCCTGCTTTGTCCTGTATGTATCCTGAGGTTTCTTCTGCCTACTTAAAATAAAGCTGTGGTGCCTTGCTATCATGGAAAGCGGCTGGTTTTTGGCTTGGTGTGTTATGTGACCCCAGCCACTAAGATTATTTCATGGTTCAACATGTTGTACAAAGCCAGGATATTTTATTAATTGGGTAAATTGTGGCTTAGTGAGTTAGAATGTTGTGAGAACATGAAGTTTGGAAAATAAAATTAAGCAGATGAAGCAAATTCAAGTGGAAAATGATATTTTCTTTGCATCAGACAACTCTTTGTCCAAATTCATTGTCTATGGAAATATGTCATGATTATTTAATTGTATATATTAAGGATATATGGTGGTTTGGATTCAAAATCAAAAAAGGGTCTCAGAGAGTGAAGAAGCACAAACATTAGCAGTTATCTGTAACTCCTTAAAGCATCCAAGTTATTTCTTGGGATTGTGTACTGTAATTATCCTGTGCAGATGTGTGTTAATGGTGTCAATTTAGCTTGTATTCTGGATTTTAGCTCAGTAGATTTCATTCTCTAACTTTTCTGATTCGTCTACTGCTTGTACATACAGAATTTAACTGTCAGAAAAACTTAACATCCATGCATCTCTTTATAAGCTTGGTCCTTGAACCTTTTAAATTAAACAAATATATCAATGCACTTATTTGTTTATTTAAAGATTTTATTTACTTATTTTTTACTTATTTATGTATTTATAAATTACTTTGGTTAAGGCTATTCTAAGTGGTTATAGAGAGCCAGGACGATGACAGTGATGGAGATATGCAAGAACCATTGTCAAGGCAGAGGGGGCTAAGGGCATTTTTTTAGATCCAGAACAAAAAGCTAACACTCAGAAGCAGCTTAGTCAGACACCTCCCTATTTTACTGAACTTTAGAAGGAGGAGGAGATACAGCACAATCAGACTTACAAGATCCTATCATTATAGCCAATCTCAATAAAAGTAGTTTTAGCCTTGCTGTGTAAGTTGACTCCTGATCTGATCTACCTAAATGGGGTTGACGGCGACATACAAAAGAAACACTCACCATGTAATATTTATATAATATATATAAAAACTTCCATAAAATATTTCAAAATTACCAATCAAGTTTAAATCAGTAATAAAACAGTGATGTTAAAATGGTTAACGTAGGTCATATACATTAGAATGGTTTCTATTTAGTTGCCTCATCCAACCCATTACCGAACCCATGTACAGTATTTTATTCAGGACACACACAATCTTTTCTGATTCATATCTTATGAAGAAATAAAACTTTGCATCACAAGCATATGGATGGTATTTCATCCCAGAACTTTATATAATCACTCCAGTTGTTATCAAAACAATAGTTAAAAAGCACAGAGTACAAGTCAGTCACTTATGGCATCATAGAGAATTTTTGCTGGGGTATTAAGGCACAATCATCCAAAGCTACTCTCTTAAATCATCTCTACAAGCAGGCGTGGAATCAACAAAGAACAATGCTTCCAATCCCTATCTCACAAATATAATGCAAAAGGATACAGTAGAGTAGAGCAGCATTTATCCATTGTGGCAACTCTAAGATGTGTGGACTTTCATTTCCAATATTCCCCAGCCAGCCAATTCTGGGAGTCAAAGTTATGCATCTTAAAGTTGCCAAGATGGAGAAACACTTCCATAGAGAATATCCATACTTAGCACTACTAAAAACCATCAAGAGGTTTAAAAGGATCAATAGTCATCCTGGCTTTGCCTCTTTCCTGTGGAAGGTCTTTGGTAAGAGAGTATGTGGCTAATTCGCTTACAAAACCTAGCCTGAGTGCACAATGATCCAGATAAAAAGTTTATTTTGAGACCATCTGCAGCTATATGAACATTCTTATAATACATTGCTCTCCAAATGGGGTATTCATGATTAGGGGGTAATAGTAGTAGTAGTAATTCCTCTTGTGCTACTGTGCACATCCAATGTTTTCAAACAATTACGGTAATTTCTATTTATTCTAGCAGGATATCAACAACCTGAAAGTGGAATGTTCTGTGCCAAGTTTTATAAGGTCTGCTTGTCTTTGTTTTCTTCCAGATGGTTTCCAGCTGATTGCAGTCTTCGCATGGCAGTTATCTGGAAGAAGTCAAATGTGTTCCCATGAAGCACATTTTCTGTTTTGCCATGATGTTCTGTATCTGACATGAGTTACTTCTTTGTAGGATCTCAGCATTGATAACAAAATTGAAATATGTAATGCCAAGGATCTTTCATAGACAGTGCTGGTGAAACATATTTAGTCCTTGGGCCTTTTCACTGTGTCATGTTCTGTGTTTCACTATCATATGCTGCAGTTGGCAAAACAATATTGTTATAAAATTGAAGCTTTGTTTCAGTGTTAATAGTTGACATGGGCCAGATTGGGAACAACTGCTAAAATATACCAGTGCTATTTCAGTCCTGGATTTCATGTCTATCTTAGCATCTCCATCACTGCAAAATGTGCTTCCCAGAGGTGTGAACTGCACTATCTCTTCAGTGCGTTCATGTCTGATAAGCGTTTTGTGCTTCCTGTAGCTTTCCTCAGTTGCATAACTTTTGTTTTGATGGTACTAATTTGAAGTCTAACTTTGAAGGGCTCCACTTCCAACTTCTCAGTCCTATCTTACAAGCATTCCTTGGATTCTGCTATGACATGATATTATCTGTGAAATCATTTAGGTGGTAATTATCATAAATTTCCAAATCCAAGGAGGGGATTTCCCAATATGTGTGCACCACAACCTGTTTTAAGGATGGTAGAAACTTTTCGTCCTGCAGTTATGGATCCACCCAATCATGTATTGTCTAATCTAACATGGATAAGGATTGAACAAAATTGTTGGTCACATTCTTCAGCCACAAAAATTGAAAATGGTCCTCCATAATATATTACATACTGCATAAGATGCCTTATTAGATGCTATGGCAAAAGCACAATGAAGATAATCTCCCAAGCCAGGGGTGGGGAATTAATTTTTCCAAGAGGCTACATGAGAAACCTCCACTATTGTGGAGAGCTATCGCCACCACCCTGCCACTATCCCGCCCTCATTGCTACCACTGCTGCCCTGCCCCCTCCACCACCTCAGATGCCCTACTGCCCACTGTTACCATTACCACAAACAGTAACAGCTGAAGGGCCAAATGTGGCCTGCAGGCTATAAAATATCGAGGTCTGCCCCAAACCATATCACAAATTTTGGTGAATAGCCAGCATAAATTAATAAACTGCAAAGAAACCGCACCTGAGTAATTAACAGCTGAAAAAAAATGTAGGATGTGGGTTTAATGACCAAGCCAATGGAGGAAAATGGGGGCAGAGGGATCTGAGGCCTACTGACAAATGTCCTGTATCACTCACTCCCTGTGTAGGAGATGGGGGTGGGGTGGGAGGGTGGATTTATTTCAAGCAGTTTCATTTCAGATAACTGGCATCAGAGGTATTAGAAGGGCCTTGCCAAATATCAAAGGTCCTCTGGAAGTTAAAGTTATCTAGGGTAGGAAGAGTGATGTGTAAGCTCTTTAACACATGTTTGATCTATTCTAAGAGCTTAATTAACATACAGAACTCAGAATGCAGGATGAGGATCTTGTATGCGCTGATGTGTATCTTTGTATTTTGTGCTGCCACACTGAAAGTGAGTCTTTTTTTGGCCTGAAACCAATTGACACAATATTCTCTTCCCTAAGGCCTAAGGTAATTATAAAGGAAGGCCTAAGATAATTGTAAGTGGGGATGGGAATACAAAAAAACCTATTCAGTTCTGACTGAATGGTGAGGAATGGAAGGATTTGGGTCAGGTGACCCTGAGGGCACCAATAAACCTCCAAGTGGCTTCACTGACTCTCAGAAAGAGTGCTAACAACCAGATGACTGCAAGGAATATAAATCCTTCCATCCTCCACCATTCGTGGATGAGAAGTGAAACATCTTCAAGGTAAAACAAAGTCCAGGTGCCTTTTGAAGAAACACTTTTGGGACATTCAGTTTTGTGACAGACAGTATGAGGCCAAATTGTCTTCACATGCCATTTAGTGCTGGGAAAAGTGTTAAGAATATCAGGATAACGTAATCCTTGGATTATGAGATGGAAAGAGAGGGGCTTACTGAAATCATAAACCCCATCTCCTGCTTCTTCCCAAATTTAGCCATATTCATCCTCTTCCTAACTATTAAAAAGAAGTAACTAAAGTGGCCATGACAAACCCCTAGTTATGGATGGCTCTAAAGTAGTTGATAAGACATCATGCTGTCTGAATAGGTGCATCAAACTTTATTTCTCAGATAAGCCTTTTCCAGTCATCCTATTTATAGAAAGGCAGAGTATCTAAAGACCAGACTATCCTTTTATAATTCCACCAGTGGTCCTTAGGAAGATGGATTTAGCCCCTAAGTAATGTCTGATTTCAAGGACCTTTAAGTAGATGGAACATTGTTTTTAATGGGACAAAGCAAACCAGTATCCACTATGATACTGGCTTTCATTTATCCCTGCAAATTCTATAAAATTGGCGATAAGTGCTGAGAACAAAAATGAGTAAGAAAGACCTGCCTACAGACGTCCATGTGGAAGTGCACCCACCCCCTTACAAGATTTCTCTATAACCATCTTCTCTGGGAGAACATGTCTTGAAACACAAGGAAGTCATTAGTAGCTAATTTAGCCAAGCTGATTGCACTGATTTCATCTGGAATTCTGTCATTTTCTTAGTATTTCCCCTTTCTTAATAAAACTCTTTGTTATGTCTATAAATTTTGCTCCACTGGTTTTATAACAGAACTTCTCACTAACACTTTTCCCATGTTCAAGTTTGCATGGTTATATAGCTGCCCTTTATATATCAACATTGGACTAAGTTTTTTTTAAGGATTTTGCAAAATTCAAAGCACCTTCCTATCCATTTTCCTAAAGTTGAGCTGAGGGACAGATTAGGAGGTATTTAACATGATTGGTGAGAATCGATCAGGAAAGTTTTTAAATTATTCCACCTCTCCCTGCCCCCCCCCCACCATATTGTAAGAGTGGCCAATATAAATGGCCCAGCCCAATAATCTTGGGCCAGTCACTCTCTCAACCCTAGGAAGCAGGTAAGGGCAAATCACTTTTGAAAATGCTGCCAAGAAAACTATAGAGACTTGTCCAGGCAGTTGCCAGGAGTCAAAAAGATTTTCATGAAGTTTTCCTTCCCCCTCCCCAAATACGAAGCATCACAGCTTTAATATATGTGAGTACCAATTCCCATGTGCGCTTCTAGGAAAGTTGCACTATTCCACAGTGGGCAAGTGGCTCTATGTAGTTGCTACTGAATTAACTGGTGGTTTGCTGGTTGCTGCGTGCTTTTGCCTAATTACAACTACAACCATTGTCTAGATTTGGAAGAATTATCCATACCTTGATGAAAATCTATTGCAACTCACCCTATGTGAGGCTAACTTGAATAGTGTCCAAAAGTTTTAACTGATACAAAATGTAACGGTTAAAGTGCTATTTGATGCAATGTGCAGATGTCATATGATGCCTGTTCTGAAAGATTTACAGTGGTTGCCAGTTGCTTACCAGACATAGTTTAAGATGTTGGTGTTAACCTTTAAAGCTCTATAAACAATTTTGGGCCTGACTATTTGGGGAACTTCCTTTCCCATTATGAACTTTCCAGATCAGCCACTGAGATTCTTCTGAAGATATTCTCCATTTTCAGAGACTTGTTTATTATTGAATGAATAATAACTATCAGGGTTGCATAGTTCTTCAAATCTGAAGTAAAAATGTATTTTAGAGCATGGGTGGCCACCTATGTAGCAACTTCTTAAGTCAAACACACCTATGTCCTTTGATGAATAGAAATAGAAATAGAAATAATAGAAATAATAGAAATAGAAATAGAAATAATAGAATAGAATAGAATAGAATAGAATAGAATAGAATAGAATAGAATAGAATGTGAGACAGTTTCACTTTGGAGGGCATCTGTATGACCCTTCATGCCTCTGAAGCATCTTTTTGGCCTTCAGATATAGCAGGAACCCTAATAGTTACAACTATTCATGAATGCCAATTGGTGCAGTTAGAGCTGAAGTACAGAGCACCATCCCCCCCCCCCCAGAGCACTGGGGAATCCCAAATGACCATCCAGACAATGGAAGAGGTCGGAGGAACTGGCTTGATAGTTGGGTCTAGTTGTATTGTATAGCACTGAAAAAAGTCAGGTCATTCATTCCCCCCCCCCCTTTTTTTCCTTCTACACCCTTGCACTCTTGGCCACTTTCCTTCTTTCCTCTTTCTTTTCCGAACTTTGTTTCTATTTGTATTTTATAGCAATAGCACTTAGACTTATATACCGCTTCACAGTGCTTTACAGCCCTCTTTAAGCTTACAGAGTCAGACTATTGCCCCCAACAATCTGGCTCCTCATTTTACCAACCTCGGAAGGATGGAGGCTGAGTCAACCTTGAGCCGGTGAGGATCGAACTGCCAAATTCTTGGCAGCTGGCAGTCAGCAGAAGTAGCCTGCAGTACTGCATTCTAACCACTGTGCCACCACGGTTCTTACATATTTTATATTATAACAGTCTAAGAAAAACAATTAAAAATACATTATTCTTCTCTTCAGTGGAAGCGTGCTTACTCTCAAGTAACACATGGTCTTTCTGTAAGACCAGTAAGTCTAAGATCTAAAATTATCTGTGTGTACCACTGACCAATATCTGATCCAGTGCCAGGAACACTTTTTGTACAGTATCAGATTTCAGGTGTGCAGTGAATTTAAATGGTGATGCATTATTTCCATCGCTACCCTTGTGGCTCTTTAAAGATTTAGAGCCAAGGACATTTAGGGGATGACGTGGAAAAAACAGTGAAGGAGGAATTGATCACCGGAGGAAGGTAGTATCATACTTGCAGAGATATGATGGCAGCATAGATGAAAGGGAGTTAATAAGAGCTACTATAGCAGTGCTTCTCAACCTTTTTAATGACGCGACCACAACCGGTCGTAAGTCAAGGACTAAACCGGTCATAAGTCGAGGACTAAATCGGTCGTAAGTCGAGGACTACCCAACCGGTCGTAAGTCGAGGACTTTCCCTGCCCGGGAGCGTTGTGCATGCATGGTTCCGCCCCCTGCGCCGGCCGAGGTGTAGCTGGCAAGTGGCAGAGACGGAGCAGGCCGACCACCAGCTGGCCCAGCCCAAGGGAGGTAAGGCACCTGCCGGAAAAGGGGGGAAAAATGGCGGACAAAAAAAATGGCGGACAAAAAAAATGGCGGACAGCCTTGCTTGGCGACCCCCATGAAATGGTCGATCGACCCCAAATGGGGTCCCGACCCACAGGTTGAGAACCACTGTACTATAGCAAAGGACATGTATCAGCAATGCAGAGAATACAGAACCCCATAATATAATGCAAGAAAGAGGTCCCAATAAGAGCAAACATTCTGCTTTTATGCTACCATCATTCCTTTAGTGTGTGTTGTCTTCATTAAGCTTATATCTCCAGAATGATCTTTGGACTAGCCGGGGTCAGCCTGGGAATTAGCAGTCCTCATATGGCTCCCAGTTGGTGGGCATGCTGAATAAGCGTTACCTGATGCTTTGAAATACACCCTTTACATTCCACTTTGCACGGAAGGCCGTTTGTATAAATATGTATGACACAGCAATCCAAAATTTTTACATGAGGCAAAGATGTTAAGGAACTAGAGTGTCCTATAATGTATTTATTTAGAAGTAAGTCTTGTGTGAGACTGAGATAAGCACACATATGTTTGCAAAGTAAGTCTGTGTGCTATGAATCTTTCTGGGGAGAAAACCCTACTGAATAGAGCTATGCATTTGAGTGAGTATTCATTAACTTAGGCTACAAAGTACTGAAAAAATATTTTGGCTTAGATGAAGATGCAATGACTGCCAATGACTTAGAATGACTGCACATATCATGCAGGCTTCAGTGACAATCTAATAATTGCACAAAAACAAAGGGGGAGAGAGGCAGCAGTGAAATATGTAAACTTTTCTACTCTTGGTCAAAGACCTCTAACTTTTTCTTATGCAGACCAGGACATTAGCATAGAAAGCTTTGGGGAACTGTTGTTTAATCCAGGGGTAGCCAAAGAAGCACCTGTGGACAACATGGAGTATACATATGTATATATATATCCATGTTAAGAACAGGTTAATTTAAAAAAATGTAAATATTGAATGGAAATGGAAATGCCAACTCTAGTAAGATTTTTGTGCTCCTGCTGAAAGTCTCATGCTTGATGACCTGACAATTTTGTCATAAAAAAAAATCATTTGGAACCCAGGTTTGAATTATGGAGTCCTTGGTTGTCTCTGAGCTTAGTTGTTTTTTTGAAGATATTTTGTTATCCAACACCTTCAGTGCGAGAACAGTGTTTATATACAGTAGCTTGACCTGTTCAGTGTCAATGGGGGTGTTGTTTTCTCCTATAACAGGCATGTCAAACTCGTGACATCACGTGACGTTGCGTGACATATTGCGACTTTTTCCCCATTGCTGGCAATGGGGTGGGCGCGGTTTCAGTATGATGCATCCGGCCCATGGGCCGGCAGTTTGACATGCCTGTCTATAGTATCTATATTATCCTCCAGCACATAAAATACCCTCCAGTAGTACTCCAATAGTGTTCCAGTAGTACAGTATAACCTATACTATCCTCCAGATAATCAATGGGAGGAAATGATCATATAGTTTTTAGCTTCTAATCAGCCCATTCAGAATATTCAAGATCCTTCTATCCTTAAAGATGTTTTCCTGGCTCCTCCTCTTCCTTCTCCTGGTAATTAAAGGCATAGACCTGTCAGACTAAAACATGGAAAAAGACAAGTCTGATGGAGCTGGTAAAATACTTACAAGCCTCTTGTTATTTGAATGGTTTTGCAATGTTTCAAACTCCTAAAATGGGTGAAAGGAAGGGAGGGAGGAAAGAAGGAAGCAAATAGTGATGCATGTAAGTTTTAGCTCCCCTCTTTTTCTATCACAGAGGAGCCACAGCTCAGCAGAAGGACACAGAAAGCCCTGGATTAAATTCCACTAATCTCTCGAGTGAGACAGAGAAAAACTCTTGCCCGAATCGTTGGCAATCTAGTTAGAATAGAAAACATTATTGAATGAACCAATGGTCTGATTCAATATAAAGCCATTTGGTGGAACTTCTGCATTAGCTTCAATTTTCCCCTGAATGTAGAAGGACAGGATTTCAGTGCCTGTTGGCCACTGTCTTCTGCAAATGAACCTGCCAGACAAAAAGCTCACTTTACAAAGATATCTGAAAAACATCTGATTATTGCAGGAATGTGTGAATGATGAGTTGCAATCGTCTGGATCCCTTTGTTGCTCAGAATTATAGAGGGTGTGGTACTTTTCTCGGGAAGAGACATCGTTCTTTGGAACAGAAGTTCTGCAACTAGTTGACTGATTTTGCGGCACTTGCATTAAACGTCAAAACTCTCCAGGCCAGGAAGGGTAATTGTAGCTTCTTCACTGACAGTATGAATTACTTCTGTTCTAAGCTTTGGCTTTCTTGCAATTAGCTAACCATAACATAAAAATGTGGATTCACATGACAGTTGATAGGGCATAATATAATGCCTACCAATGCCATTTCCCATAGTCTCAATAACGTTTACACAAATGTATTCCTTTCACAAAAGATTCTCAACTTCTAGTGGCTACAGTACTCACATTCCTTCGCTGCTTCCTCTTTCTTAGATATATTGATTTTACTGGACTGTAGTGAGAATCAAAAGCTAATGTGAGCCATATAGGCTGTTTTGAACTCATTGGAGGTCAGGATATACAGTAAATGTAAGAAAAACATCAATACATTTTAATTAAATGTCTCCTTGAAGTTCAGTCCATTTTAAATTACTTTTAATCAGCAATTCTATAGAAAAGAAAATGAGGAACCCTTGATCTCAGGAGGAGGAGGAGGAGGAGGAGGAAGAGGAGGAGGAGAGATTTTTAATTAAATACCCCAAGTGCCTGAAAATCTTCCATAACACTTATCATTGTCATCATTTTCACCACCATGGCCACCACTTCAAATCAGATGCTAAGAAACAAAAAAGGAACCAACCGCCCCCCCAAATCTACTGTATATCTCCACAAATTGCAGTGATTTTATTACTTTTATTATGCAGCCAGTCTGTTCAAAGTGAATGAAAAAATGATATTAAGAGCCATGGTGGCGCAGTGGGTAGAATGTGGTACTGCCGGCTAACGCTTTGCCACAGCCAGGA
Source organism: Protobothrops mucrosquamatus (assembly GCF_001527695.2). Lineage (NCBI taxonomy): Eukaryota > Metazoa > Chordata > Lepidosauria > Squamata > Viperidae > Protobothrops > Protobothrops mucrosquamatus. The sequence goes on along the minus strand of NW_015387773.1, from coordinate 350,131 downwards.
GTTCGATTCTGACTGGCTCAAGGTTGACTCTGCCTTCCATCCTTCTGAAGTCAGTAAAATGAATACCCAGATTGTTGTTGAGGGGACAATATGCTGACTCTTTATATCATTTTGAGAGGGCTGTCAAGCACTATGAAGCAGTATACAAGCCTAAGTGCTATTGGTATTGCTACTTTTAAAGGAAAGCAGTGGTGCTGAAGTAACTATTCTCAAAATCATATAGTGGTAGGAACTGCTGTCTAGGAACTTCCTTCCTAATGTAACATTCAGGATTGTTTTTGGGGGGTGATATGACATTTCATCAATGTGGAAGTGATAAATAAGTGCTTCCTACCTATTGTCATCCTCCTACAGGCATGATGCTGAATATGCTTGGACTTTGGATTGCCTCTTCCTGAGCAAGGGGAAATGTTTCTAAAGAATTTATCAGCAGTAGCCAAGTTGGGGTCAGACTGTAGCTCTGTTTCCCCCGCAGTGGCATTAGGTCTCTTACACTAAATGTTGCAAACCTCTTCCTCGTTGAAGTGATTCATACCGTTGGGCTGCTAGTCACCGATTCATCTCATTCCCGCCTACATTCTGAATTTCTTCTTAGTGCCAAAATGATGCATTCTGAATTGATAACATCTGGTATAGCTTCAGTTTGGAAAGTTGCAATTAGATCCTGAGATTGACCCAACAGAGACCATATGGTGTCTGGTTTTATTTTTTAAAATCTGAATCAGCAATTTTAAGGTCCCCACCCTGTATGTGGTTTGGTAAAATAAGCCCTGTTTGCATAGATCTGCAAAGAATGGATGGATATTTGGCCTTTCAATGTTGACTTTAATCTGAACTAAATTCCCTAATTCCAGGATTATCCCAATAATTAAAACTGTTCTGAACATATTTTGATCATTTTTAATCCTTTGGTTTCTACCAAATTTCCCACTGTATTCATTGGGAATGTTTTTCCTTTGCACTATGTAATGTATATCTGCCAAATAAGTGGGGTGGACAACTACCCACTTAGTAATAGCTGCTCTTACATGATACAATGTTTAAAAAAAAAAGCCACAGTCAGAATTGGGATATGATTGTTGCTTCAAATGGAGTTGAAAGCATGTCTGTGCAGAAAGAAACCAGTTGCTCTAGGAATCTTCAGACATTATTAGCTAAAATATTTGGAAAGCAACTCTCAGGACTTTTGGAAGCCCATGCAGATGGCTAAAAGCATGGTATAATGCAAAATTGTTACATATTACATGTACATGAAAGTATCTTTATAAGTTCTTGATGGCAAATAAAATACTATTTTAGTAGCTTTGTTCTGAGAGAATTCAACAGGTACAGGAATACGAATGATATTTTTAAAAATATCTTTCTTTAAGAAAAGTAAAGTCAAAAAAGTGATATTATGTGGACAGAGATACAGATGTTTTTTGTTCCATAGATATTTTAATGCCTGATGCCATGCTATCATATTTTAGGGAAGCTTGTTCTACCTCTATGCTGATTTATGTCTACTTTGCTCTATCTTCAACACATCACACTGCACTTCTCCTTCTCCATCATGGGAATATTAATTAATTACTTATATGATCCAGGCTAGTTTTCAGTCATTGTCCCAAATATGATAGCTCTAGATGGGATAAAATCTCTTGTAAGTCTTACAGGTAACATACAATTACTCTGATAGCCAAGGTTAAAGTTCAATATAGCTAGTAGCACTAAACTGGGGACAGCTATTATACAGAAATAAGCAGCTATTTGATAACTTAGTATAAAACTGTTTCCTATCTATTAATGGACAGGCAATCTAAATCGTCTCTTTGGTCTTGACTCTAGTCCTGACTAAGCCTGCTTCCTCAATGTGATGCCATCCTGATGTTTTGGATGTATAGCATCCAGGGTTCTGTTGGCTGTGCTGGTTGTGAATTCTGTGAATTTAAAATCACAGTGCCTGGAGACATCACCCTGGAGAAGACTGTGCCAAATATTTTTCCTCTAGTCTAATTGGATGTGAGGACAATTGACTGAGGCATCTGACATCCCATTGATTGCCAAGTTGATTTGGATGATCTGGCTGACTAGGCAGAGGTGTCTTCCTCCCTCACTGCTCTATGTGCATCCCTCCTGAAGCTGCACCCTCAATGGAAGCGAATGACCATCCTAGATAGAAGTAGTGTAAGAATCTTAGGTCAAAGGTATATGATGGTTGTGCTCCCCTGTTAGAACTGCCAAACAAGTTCAAGCTCTAATCTGAATCACCAGGTATCGGAAACCAGCTGAGTAAAAAAATCAGGCAACAAATAGCATTGTGTAGAATAGGCATTAGAAAGGCTTCTGTATCTGGGATGAGAAGACCTGGATGATCACAAGATGACAGGAAAGACACCTGACAGCCATCTATCTTAAATGATTTAACTGAGGAGGGGACTAAACTAGATAGCTTTTATAGTCATCCTGATTTTTACAGACTAGAACTGGAAGGGAATTTTTTAGCCTGTAGGATTTGACCACAGAACATAACATTTTCTGCTGTTCAGTGAACTCCTCAAGAACTTAACTTCCTTTGAAGATTTGGAGAGGGATTGAAGCTCTAGTCATCTACATGAAGCATTAAATTTAAAGGTCAGGCTTTCTGCTTTGAACTTGGCAGCCCAATGCTGTTCAGATATAATTTGCACCAAGTTCAAGAGTTCTTACTGCTAAATGTATACATATAGGATTGCAAAGCAACACACAAATTTTAGAGGACCTGAATGTAGTTTTCTACAGAAATATACTTGTTACTAGAAACATCATATTTGCTTACACTATTAGATACCGTAAGCCGAACTGCCTCTTTTTATAAGCATCTTTTTTGCTTTCCCAACCCAAAGCTTTGTTGACAGTTTATAGCACATATTTTAATCAATTTGCAATTATATAATAGTAACATGAATTGAATCATACTATCTTTTTATAAGATACGGGAGGATAGAAATTAACAGTCACACTGTGCTGTCAAACATTAATTTTGGAAGGGAAGACTGTTTTGCTTTCTTGGAAATCAGTTTTTGTAGCAAACAATAAACCACTATGATTATTTGTATCTAATAATGAGGCTTTGGGACTTTTCTTTTTTAAAGATGTGACTCAGTAACATGTGTTGCTTTATCTAAGAAGAGAACCTTTTTTGTTTGTTGTTTTTCATTGCTTACATGTGATACAAGAAAAGGAAGAATGTGAAATAGAGGAAAGAAAATACAAATCTAATTTAAATGGCACCCAGCATTTTGATACAGATTATGGAGCATTTATTTAACAGATGTATTGCTTGTCTTGCAATGCATTTCTGAGTGATATACATAATTAAAATACATTTTTTACAAGACAATATATACAATTAAATATAATAAAAGCACATGAAATGTAATGTTATTAGTTAGAAACTTTGTTCTTCCAATGTACTTCAGAAAAGTTTCACAACTGAATTTAGAAAAGATCTCAGTCACTATCTATTAAGAAATTGCCAAGCAATAACTGTAGCAAAAATATTTCTGGAATTATGAACTGCTTTGAATGCCACAACTATCAAACGACTGAATGATAAGAATGACTATATAAAGTACATTTACCATAGAAAGAGAGGTATATATTGTCATGCTGTTATGGGCATAAAGTTTGGGTATCAATAGATTAATCAAGTACATCAAATTACAGCATTTGTGACAGGACATTCCACTGTTAGATGTTTTTTGTATCATTCAGAATATAAAACAAAAGAATGATTTTCAGTGTGTTGGCTCAAAACTCTAGAAGCTGAAGTTTCAATCTATCCAGAGGGCAACAATCTAGCACATTATTGGTCTGTTTTATGTAAAGGCTGTTTATCATGTGGCTTACTTCTCATTTAGGGTCAAGATGATTGGGGGCTGTAAATTAAAGCAGTGTTTTATACGATGCAAAGCTAAATGGAACTGATTCTAATTCTAATTCTTACCATTCTATTTCTATCCCATTTGGATTAGCCAAGAGAGGTACCCAAACTATGAAGTTGATTAGGAAATATGTCCAGTTCTCTTCAGAGGGCAGAGCATGTAATAATTGCTAGTTGAAGCAGAACTGATGACAGGCATCATTTGTGGACAATCATCTAAACGTGAGCCAGCAATGTGTTGCAGTTGCCAAAAAAGCCAATGCAATTCTAGGCTGCATTAACAGAGGGGTAGAATCAAGATCACATGAAGTGCTGATACCACTTTATAATGCCTTGGTAAGGCCACACTTGGAATACTGCATCCAGTTTTGGTCAGCACAATGTAAAAAAGATGTTGGGACTCTAGAAAGAGTGCAGAGAAGAGCATCAAAGATGATTAGGGGACTGGAAGCTAAAACATATAAGGAACGGTTGCTGGAATTGGATATGTCTAGTCTAATGAAGAGAAGGATGAGGGGGGACATGATAGCAGTATTACAATATCTCAGGGATTGCCACAAAGAAGAGGGAGTCAGGCTATTCTCCAAAACACCTGAAGGCAGGACAAGAAGCAATGGATGGAAACTAACCAAACAGAGAAGCAACCTAGAACTAAGGAGAAATTTCCTCTCAGAACAATTAATCAGTGTAACGACTTGCCTCCAGAAATTATGAATGCTCCAACATTGGAAGTTTTTAAGAAGAGACTGGACAACCATTTTTCCGAAATGGTATAGGGCTCCCTGCCTGAGCAGGGGGTTGGACTAGAAGACTTTCAAGGTCCCTTCCAACTCTGTTATTCTATATTCTGAATAGCTCGAACAGCATCTCCCTCTATAGTGGGGGGTAAAGACATGAGATCCCTATTTGTATTGCCTCCTGACAAGTGACCATATGAAATGAGGGAGTGGCCACAAACATAGAAGAGGCTAATTTCTTCTACCACAAGATACCAGAGGCACAATATCAGCTTTGGGTTGTTGCTAGCAATGGTTCTATAGATTTTCCTTTTTTTAAGCAAAGGGAAATTGAATTGATTTAATCATGATTCACCAAACAGAAATCATTTCTTTTCACCAAAAACTTGAAGTTTTATGTTATTATACAAACAATGGTTTATCAAAGAAGGGTCAGTTCCTGAACACTGGTTTATGAAAAAAAAATCATTTTGCTAGAAACAGTCTTCTCCTAAGCTTGAATCAAGAAATAAATCCAAATAATGGGTGATAGCTAACTGGCAAAAATAAGAGTCTTTTATTGTTAAATTCAGGAAATATATGCAAATAGTTAACTGATCCTGAAACACTGTTCATATCTCCCTCCAAACTTTTAATTAAGCATATGCAAATTACTTCAGCACAGAATTTGTTATATTCTCCAAGTTTCTTTTTGTATTTTTGTGCCAGTAATCCTTTAACTTTCACTCAATCAATTAATCAGAATAGAGCTGGAAGGGACCTTGGAGGCTATCTAGTCCAACCCACTGCTCAGGTAGGAGGCCCTATACCATTTCAGACAGGTGACTGTCCAGTCTCTTCTTAAAAACTTCCAGTGATGAAGCACCCACAACGTCTGAAGGCAAGCTGTTCCACTGGTTAATTGTTCACTGTTAGGAAGTTTCTCCTTCATCCCACGTTGTCTTCTCTCTTTGATTAGTTTCCATCCATTGTTTCTTGTCTTGCCTTCTGGTGCTTTGGAAAATAACTTGATTCCCTCCTCTTTGTGGCAACCTCTCAAATACTGTAATACTGCTATCATGTCCCCCTATTTCTTCTTTTCTTTAGACTAGCCAAACCCAAGTCCTGCAGCCGTTCTTCATATGTTTTAGTCTCCAGGCCTTTAATCATCCTAGTTGCTCTTCTCTGCACTTTGTCCAAAGTCTCAACATCTTTTTTGTAATATAGTGACCAAAACTGAATGCAGTATTCCAGGTGTGGTCTTACTAAGGCTTTACAAAGAAGTACTAATACTTCACATGATTTTGATTCTATGCCTCTATTACCATTAAAGATTTATTAGCTTTTTTGGTTGCTGCCGCACACTGCTGCCTCATATTTAAGTGATCATCCCCTAGGACTCCAAGGTTCCTCTTACAGTTATTGTTTTTGAGTCAGGTTTTACCTAATCTGTACTTGTACCTTTGGTTTTTCCAGCCTAAGTGTAAAACCTTGCTTTTCTCCACATTAAATTTCATTTTTTTGGATAGGGCCCATTGTTCAAGTCTGTCAAGATCTTTTTGGATCCTGAGCTTATCTTCTGGGGTTTTGGCTATTCTTGCCAGCTTAGTGTCATCTGCAAATCTATTCCCTCATCTGAGTCATTTATAAAGATATGAAGAGTACTAGGCCTTGTGGTACCCCACTGCTTACTTCCATCCATGTAGATGTAGTACTGTTAAGGACTACAGTACTTGTTGAATATAGTTTGTAAGCCAGTTACAAATCCATCTGGTGGTAATGCTGTCTATCCCACATTTTCCTAGTTGACCAAGAAGTAGGTT
>NW_015387773.1:335615-343206 GCF_001527695.2 Protobothrops mucrosquamatus | reverse complement strand
GAACTTTTCCAGTATCTTCCTAGGTATTGATGTTAAGCCAATTGGTCAGTAGTTTCCTCTGCTTTTTTTCCTTTTTTGAAGATGGAAGCCACATCAGCTCTTTCCCAATTCTCAGGTAATTCCCCGGTGCTCCAGGATTTTTGAAAGATATGGTACAATGGTTCTGAGATAACATCTGCCAGCTCCTTCAGAACTCTGGGATGTAATCTATCAGGTCCTGGGGATTTATATTTGTCAAGATCATATAAGTGTTCTTTAACCATTTTCTTGCTTATTTTAGTTTTTATTTCTAGTCTTTCTTTTATGGTTAAGTTTTTGGTAGGTTGGGCTATAGTTTTTTGTGTGTGTGAAGACTGTTGCAAAGAACGAGTTAGGCAGTTCTGCTTTCTCTCTGCTGCCTGTTACTTCCTTGCCATCTTCTCTCTTTAGTGGACCTACTATTTCCTTGACTTTTTTTCTTATTATTTATATGTTGAAAAGAATGTGCAGTTGTGAATCTTATGTGCAGGAAAGTTTGTGAGAACTGAATTCAAGTACTTCAGGATTTCCATAACAGCAGTGTTATACTTTACAATTTATTGAATATTTGATGGAAATGTGCTTGTGAGTGTATGCATGGGCCAAAGATAAATCTCACTGAGCTCAAGTTTTGAAAAAAAAGATTTTAATCATAGTGGTTGGTTTATCCCATGACAGAAATAACAATTTCAAGGCCAAAAAAAACCCGGCTCAATCTTGTAATACCTGGAAATAATAATATCCACCATGTCCTGCTATAAGAAAACAGCTTTCGACACTCACTCTCAACATTCTTAAGTATTCTTTGAATTGCTCAGTTCAGACAGTATAGAAATGAAAATATTGGAAACTTTTAAAAATATGTTCTTTTTGTCAGCATCCTTTTTTTTTGACAGATGAACATGGTTCTTTAAAATATGTGGCGGAGAACTTACATGATGAATGTTTCTGTAGCAATTTGAATTTCACAATCACAGGCATGGTGGCCTAATCATGAAGATGCTGGCCTCCCACTCGGAAGGGTGAGAATTCAATCCTAGGTAGCAGCAGATGTTTCTCTCCTGCGGTGCAAAGAAAAAATATATGCTGTGAACTCCACATAGGCATCAGGAAGGGCATCCGGCCAGTAAACGCTTAGCTTCATCCGATCACCCCGAATTAAGGGACTATAGGGCATTAAAAGGGGAAATTATTTTTTATCATTGCCCTTATCAAGAAGGGATTCTTTATACTTTTCATTCCATTTATCATTCCTGACTGAAATTGTTGTACTAGTGTACTTGAATGATCAACCTTGAATATGATCGGAAATGCTGGCTTCTAGGATCTCCTTCACTTGGCAATCTCCAACCAAATAAATGCAGGTTTTCTTTGGGCTGTCCTTTTGTTTTGGAAGTTTCAAATATGGCAGTGCTGTTCTATCTGCTCTAAAGACCAGGATTAATTGCAGACATTCTAAATGCCAGGACAGCTCATGACTAATTGATTCTGGGCCCAGGTATTCTGCTTCACTTGGCAAGATGTGTACTCAACAGAGCAGTGAAGGGGAGGGATTCTCTGCCTTACCCTGATATGACATTCTCTAGCATTTTGGACTACAGCTCCAATCAGATCCAAGCAGCATATCTAATGCTCAAGAAATTTTGTCCAAAACATCCAGAAAAGCTGGGAAAGATTTTACAAATAAGACCATGCCCTATATAGTATGGAAGATGAGCATAAGAACAGTAGGAAGATATACTGTAGAACAGTAGGAAGATATATTGTCAAGATACTCCAGTTGATGTATTATATGCCCTCTAGTAAAAAAGAAAACCCTAAAAGAGGGATCTAAAAGAGAAATATCTTACATTTTTATTGTGATTTTATTGTGTCAATATCTATATTTGTACATTCATCTATCCATCCATCTATTTTTAGTAAAATGACTTGGAAGAATTTAGATTTTGATTACAAAGGTGATGATGTGGTGTCATTCAAAAAGATTAAAACTCAGATATGCATAATTTTTATTAACATGTATTGATTTCCTATTATTTTAAAATAGATTACGGTTTAGCAACAATTACTTAAATTTAGATCCAAACCTTGCAAAACACACTCTCTGTGGCTTTTGTCAAAGCAAAACAACAAAATATTTTTATTGCCATCATACAAGATCAGTTACTACAAAAGCCGTGCAATGGTAATTGTGGGCATTCAGACAAACGTAGGTTGAAAATTTATTTCATAAGACCAGCTACATTAAGAACATTTTTTTTAACATTTCAAAGAAAAATACACCGCATGAAAGCCTTTTTCTTTCTTAAAATCTGTCAGATTATAGCATTTCTAGAAAGTTGTTGAGTCACATCCTTTTGATTCAATGCATAATGGAAATCAGCATGCACAAACATCCATGTATGGAAATGCCAGGGCATCCCATTGTGATGCTGTATAGTACCTTGATTAGTGGATTACAGCAGGGTCCCCAACCTGTGGGCTGTGTCCCACTGCCAGACTGTGGCCTATTGGTCACCGGGCTATGTGAGTGGCTGGCTAGTGTGCACGTGTGCAAGCATAATCATGAGCATCATAGGCAATCGTGGCCCAACTCACACAAGTGCTCACAGGCCCACTTGTGCGAGCCATGGGTGTTTGTGTGCACACATGTATTCACTCCCCCACAAAACCATTCCTTCTTTCTTTCCTCTCCCCGCTCCTGGCCGCTAACCCTGAAAGGTTGGGGAACTCTGATTTATAGGACCACCCTGTTTGCTAGCACTATTATTTGCAATGCTAGATAGCAAATCATTTATACCCAAAGACAAGTCATTATTTATGTTGCAGAATTGCCTCTTCTACCAGAGGTAGAGTCAGACCTACAGCAGCTAATTGTTTATTTCAGCTTTTTGCTATCCAGAAAGTTCTCCTCAGCCATTATTCATTTAACTGTAGCCAAAACAAGCCAACCACTGCTTTAATTTCCATCCTGCTGTTATTTGGGTTGTACCAGAACACATGGAATAACTTGTATGTTTTAGGTGCAAACTATCAAAAATTTTCAACCGGACCCATAGTTCTCTAATGCAAAGAAGCATCTCCTATTCTGTAGAGATGAATCACCCCTTGATGTATATATCTCAGCTGAAGACATGAAGTATAAATCAGGAGCCAACTAGGATGCAGCTAGAGATAAACTCATTGAATCTTGCTTTGTTGCCTGATGGAAGTGCCAAAGCATTTTTCTCCTGCAATGTTACACAGAAAAACACAGATTTGAAAACCTACTGCAGAGGTTATTCATTTCAACCTCTGCTTCATGCAGGATCTGCTAAAGCATTATGGAAATATGGAATCCCGATTATGTTTGAAGAACTTTAAGGAAGGTGAAGATGCCGCTTCTGAAGGTAACAAATTCCTTCGGTAAAAGGAACTGATTATCCAGAAATTCCTTCCACTATCACACCTGATTCTATTTTTTTTCTATTTTCAATCCACTCATTCAAGTCAAGCTCTGAGACAAGAGAGAATATGTCCACTCTATTCTCTGTATGACAACCCTTTGAATAACCTAAGACTGCTATCACATTTCTTCAACATCCTGCTGGCTTCCCCACTGACTTTCTCAATGGAAGCTTCCTGCAAGCAAAGAAAATGGGGAAGTCTGCAGGATTCTAGGGAGGGCAAGGCAGGCAAGGGCAGGCAAGGGCAGGCAGGCAGGCATGGAAGGAGGCAGGCAGGCATGGAAGGAGGCAGGCAGCCAGGCAGCCAGGCAGCCAGGCAGCCAGGCAGCCAGGAAGGAAGGAAGGAAGGAAGGAAGGAAGGAAGGAAGGAAGGAAGGGAGAGAGGGAGGGAGGGAGGAAGGAAGGAAGGAAGGAAGGAAGGAAAGGAAAGAAGGAAGGAAGGAAGGAAGGAAGGAAGGAAGGAAGGAAGGAAGGAAGGAAGGAAGGAAGGAAGGAAGGAAGGAAGGAAGGAAGGATGCTCCCTACCAGCTTCCCACAAGGAAATTCAATGGAAAAGTTGGCAGGAATTTGGAAATCGCTCCCACTCTCACTACTTTTTTGCCCACCTGTGGTCATTCCATTTCTTTCTTTTTTTTTAAATAAAAAAAAATCTCTGAAATGATGACCCAATATGGCATGGGATGTCTAGTAATCAGTAATTATTTCAGCAGAGACCACTTCATTCATTCATTATTATTTTTTTACAATACCAAAGTTCAGATGAGGCACAGTCTATCTTACTGATGTTTTTATCATGATAGAATATATCCTGTTAAGAATACATCCATTGTTGAAATTTGTCTGCCGGAACTACGGAGGAGGTTTGTTTTTATTTAGCCTGATCCTCTACCACAGAACCTCCTCCAGATTTCCATTGCCGTTGGCGTCATAGCAGATGTCCCTCTGCTGACTCAGTGGAGGCCATCGTTCAGTTCTTAACTTTTCCATTCAGGCAAAACAGGCATCCCTGAAAATCCATTTAATTGCTGCTCTGACATCTTTCTTATTGGATCCCTTGCAAAACAAATATGGTTTTATACTAGCTTTAACTTTCTGAAAAGCCCAGAGCATTGCATTTAGATGAAGGTGCTAACAATGCACAGATGGATCTCCTCTCAGTTTCGGTGGAAATATAGTTCTGCAAAAAAAACAAAAAAAAAAAGATAGGATTATCAAACCAGTTTAAATATGTCGTACTTATTTTATTTTTATTTGTCCAATTTATATAGTCACTCGTCTCACACATGTGGCCAGTGCACAAGATTCAAACAGAACTATTAAAAAATGAAAAACAATAAATATAAATGAAACCACGGGAAAATGCACTCAAATTCCTTCCTACAGCATAACCATGGGAACCCCAAGCTGCTGATAGAACCATGCTTTACAAGCTTTCTGGAAATTGTATAGGATCGAAGCTAATCTCAGCTTGAGGCAGTGGTGGGATTCAGACGGTTCGCACCACTTTGGCAGAACCGGTAGCTAATTTTTTGTTGCCCAGGCCCAGAATGGACTTCCGGAAGCGGCATCCACACAGAGAACCGGTTGTTCACATATTTGAATCACACCACTGGCTTGAGGGGAATGTTTTTCTGAGAGGTGGGTGCCACAGCAAAGGAGGCTGCCCTCCTGGGTCCCATCAGCTGGAATCTGTTAGCAGACAGGGCCTGTAACATGCCTCTCCTGCTAGATCTGATGGAACAAGTAAATGTAACTGGGGAGAGGCAGTTTCTCAAATAACCTGACCCCCATGCCATGGACAGCTTTGAATTGAACCTGGAAGCAGGCTGACAACCAATGAATTTGTGGGGCATAGATATAAAGTGGACTGTTCTAGGCACATGCATAGCTGCCTGCACTATGTATTCCACACCAATTGACGCTTCCAGATGCTCTTCAAGGGCAGTTTCATGCAAAATCATATGTTTTTACAATGTCCTATTCTTACTAAGTTCGGGGGGAAAGTAATGGACTATATGAATGTGACAATGGAACAAAAGCTAAAATTTTCAAAGGGTAATATTCTCTTGAATTGCATACCTAGGATATGTATTTTGGATAATAATAATAATAATAATAATAATAATAATAATAATAATAATAATAATAATAATAATAATAATAATAATAATAATAATAATAATAAAAAAAAGTTGGGAGGGACCTTGGAGGTCATCGAGTCCAACCCCCTGCTCAGGCAGGAAACCCTACACCATTTTGGACAAATGGCTGTCCAGTCTCTTCTTAAAAACTTCCAGTGTTGGAGCATTCACCGCTTCTGGAGGCAGGTTGTTTCACTGGTATAGCAGTCCATTCAGGAGGTGACCAGGGCATAAGTAGGTCCTCTCAATCCAGGAATGGGCACAACTGGTACACAACATGGAAGTACTCAACTGTTATCTGCTCTTCAAGAGGAGTTGTGAATCCAAAAGGATGCCAGATTGCTCACAAGGCCCCTTTAAGGCAGTACAATAACACCCAGCACCAAAAATGGTAAATCCCTGCATCTGGAAAGTCCCCAGACCCAAAAACAATTCAGTCTTCCCAAGGTTAAACTGAAACATATTATTCCTAATCCTGACCTACAGGCACCCAGATAGGACATCAACAGCATCAGTTATTTTGCTATAGTCAGAGATGCACAATTGAGTGCCATCAGTGTACCCATGACACCTTATGCCTTGGTGACAGATCTTCTCACCTAATGGCTTCATGTGTATATTAAACAAGAGTAGATAGAGCGCTGAGCCCTGCAGAAACCCAACTCTCACTCCTGATCCACAGTGACTGGAATCAATCTCATAGGAAGGAAGAGACCCAGTACTATACAATGCTTTCCACCTTTAACCCATGGAACTGATACAGAAGGATACCGAGGTCAATGGTATCAAAGGCCATGGAGGTCTGGTTAGAGCCAGGATGGATCCACTGTTCACAGGCCATTCAGAAGCAGGGCCAAGGCTGTTTCAGTCGCATGCCCAAACTAAAAACATAACTGGAAGGAATCCAGATCATCTATTAGGATAACATGATTAAAGAACATGATTAAATTCAACATATAGTATTTTTAATGCTCAGCAATGGATCTGCACTTACAGCCATTTGCACTGCCCTGTGTTAACTGCGATGTATGGTGGTTTTGCCAGAAACTGGGCCTTACTTCCGGTTTTTCAGGAAAACCTAGCCCATAGTCAACCTGGCTTCGCCTAACGACTGCCATGAAAAAGGTTGTAAAATCAAATCTGGTCATTTTATAATCTGTTTTACAACCATCACGGTTTACAACCATAATTGCCAGACTTAATTACGGTCATAACTGGAGGACTACTATACTGTCTCAAACCCAAGACATATGATCACACAATTACTTTTTCAATAAATCTGCAACATCAATGTTTCTCTTTCCTTCTCTAAATGAAGTAAATTATTATTGTTTACACAGAAGTAAATAACTTTTCTGGGCTCCTGGATGATTTGGAATATTGATAGCATGTCCTAGGAGAACTCACAAATGGCTCCTATGATGGACATGGCCAATCATGAAAATCCATTGACCAGATGTTTACTGAGGCTGTTTCTGTCACCCTTTATTGCCCTGTCATGTTTTTGGACATCCAGCTTATCTTTGATTTTGTTCCGAAAAAATTGACCCCTTTGTAAATAAAGCATTGGGCTGTCGCCTCATTATTTTCTCAACGTATTGGTGATTCCTACTGGATTTCTATAGGAAAGAAGTAGAAATGTTAAAAAGTGTTGTTTTTTTCTTTGCAAATCATCAGTTTAATTATTGTAGAGTCAAGTAACTAGGAACCCTTGCAAGAGCCAGGAGCTCAAATAGGTGCTCAGGGACACCACACTACCCAGCGGTTGTTGTTGTTGTTGTTGTTTTAAAAAAAAACAATTTGCAATCTATTAAAACAGATTATGTTAAGGAAATATGAGAGAAGTGGGATCATAGAACCGCAAGGCCCCCTTTACTTATTAATTAAACTCCCCAACTGAATTTGTGGCAATCACAACATAATTTTGAGAAAGCTGTAATTGTAAGAATCACAGCAATTGTGTGAACTTATCCTTTTGAGAAAAAC
>NW_015387773.1:288353-333477 GCF_001527695.2 Protobothrops mucrosquamatus | reverse complement strand
TTCAACAAGCGGGCCTGACCTAGGGTGAGTTTTAAATAGGGACAATTTTTAACGATTTTAAAGAGCCACAGCTACCAATATTTGGGTTTTAATTGGTTTTTAGTAGGGGAAATTTTTTTTGTATGATGTTTTAATATGCTGTGAGCCGCCCTGAGTCCCATGAAGGGAGAAGGGCGGCATATAAATCCTATAAAATAAAATAAAATAAATAAATAAATTTTATAATCTGTTTTACAACCATCACGGTTTACAACCATAATTGCCAGACTTAATTACGGTCATAACTGGAGGACTACTATACTGTCTCAAACCCAAGACATATGATCACACAATTACTTTTTCAATAAATCTGCAACATCAATGTTTCTCTTTCCTTCTCTAAATGAAGTAAATTATTATTGTTTACACAGAAGTAAATAACTTTTCTGGGCTCCTGGATGATTTGGAATATTGATAGCATGTCCTAGGAGAACTCACAAATGGCTCCTATGATGGACATGGCCAATCATGAAAATCCATTGACCAGATGCTTACTGAGGCTGTTTCTGTCACCCTTTATTGCCCTGTCATGTTTTTGGACATCCAGCTTATCTTTGATTTTGTTCCGAAAAAATTGACCCCTTTGTAAATAAAGCATTGGGCTGTCGCCTCATTATTTTCTCAACGTATTGGTGATTCCTACTGGATTTCTATAGGAAAGAAGTAGAAATGTTAAAAAGTGTTGTTTTTTTCTTTGCAAATCATCAGTTTAATTATTGAAGAGTCAAGTAACTAGGAACCCTTGCAAGAGCCAGGAGCTCAAATAGGTGCTCAGGGACACCACACTACCCAGCGGTTGTTGTTGTTGTTGTTTTAAAAAAAAAACAATTTGCAATCTATTAAAACAGATTATGTTAAGGAAATATGAGAGAAGTGGGATCATAGAACCGCAAGGCCCCCTTTACTTATTAATTAAACTCCCCAACTGAATTTGTGGCAATCACAACATAATTTTGAGAAAGCTGTAATTGTAAGAATCACAGCAATTGTGTGAACTTATCCTTTTGAGAAAAACAAACATGGACAAACATGAACCTCAGGAGAACATTTCCATGCAGAAATGTTGGCAGTTTCACTGATGAGTTTGACAACTGCTAATTAGAGAGTCTTGAAATAACCCGAATATTTAGCTGAATTTACCATACAACAGACTGTTTTATATTCAGGGAAAGAAATCAGAGTGTGAATGCAGCTAAGGGTAGTCCTTGTCTTACAACCACAATGGAGCCCAAATTTCTGTTGTTAAGCAAGGCAGTTGTTAAATGAGTTTTGCACAGTGGTGGGATTCAAATATGTGAACAACCGGTTCTCTGTCTGGATGCCACTTCCGGAAGTCCCTTCTGAGTTGGGCAACAAAAAATTAGCTACCGATTCTGGCTGAACTCATCAACCTCTTCTTAAAATAGTACACAGGGTTCCAATAAATGCAGAATATTTCTTACTAAACATATTTTTCCATTTATAGTAATGTAGGATATAGATGCTAAATTATTTTCCAGAGGCACTCTTGTATGAAGTATTGCAATGCCTTAATTCATATTTTTCTGTGTCCTTTGTCACCAAATTTGTATTCTATAATAATAAATACATTATCTTAGGTTACCTTTTTAAAGTTAAAATAGCTACACAATAGCTACACAAAGCTCTGAAGCATGTTGAACTACCAGCCCATACCTGAAGCATGTTGAACTTTCCATTCCATACCGGAATGGAAAAACTATGTTAACAGAAGATTAATAGAAGTTGTCAACTTGCCAAAATCAACAGGTTAAAAAGGTAAATAGTGGGAGTAAATGTTTTTTAAAGGGCCTTCATTTTAGTCAGAAGAGTAGAACAAAAGCCCCAGGTGAATTTCTGCAAGGCAGAGTGCAGTATGGTCAAAATGGCAGAGATGACGGGGACTTAGATAGGTGGGGGATGTTGGAGGCGGTCCCTTGCCATACCAAGGCTTGGGAGGGACCAAGCCCAGAATAGCTTTGGCTTGGGGTCTGTATTCACTTGACAACCCACCATTTTCAGTTAACAACCGCAATGACTGAGATTGCCATTGCTAAGCAACATACCATTGAACTTTACAACTGCATCACTGAGTGAAGGGAATTCCAGTCCTAGTATGGTTGTATGTCAAGGATTCCCTGTAAGCTATTTCTAAATTTCTATTTTTTGATAATTAAACATATCCAGGCCCTGGGCTAAATAGCTCTCCCCAACTTGTGTTCCTCTCTTTATATTGAATGAACAGTATACAGTTTCCTGCCTGAGCAGGGGGTTGGACTAGATGACTCTAAGGTTCCTTCCAATATAATCGTCATCATCATCATCATCATCATCATCATCATCATTGACAGCCAATAAGTCAACAGCTGAACAGGTTAGGGAAAATGAGATTCGTGTTTCAACATATTCAGAGAATAGAAGATTGGGAGAAATGTAGAATAATGCTTAAAAGGGAAAAAGTTTAGTTATCAAATCTGAAGATGCTGACTTGAAAGCCTAAGCTTTTAAATTTATAATACTCTCCTTGAATGTTTATTTAGTATTAGTAATCCTGCATTCTGGTCTATACCAAATAGTTCATAATTTAAAATGAAATACAATATACACATTATCAGAATCAGTTTGATATGGTGGTTAAAGGAACTGGACTAGAAGCCCATAACCTGTAATTCTGCTTTAGGCATGAAAGTCAGCTTGGTGACTTGGGCCAGTCATCCTCTTTTAACCCCAAGAAGAAGACAATGGCAAACCACTTCTGAAAAGATTGCAGAGAAAACTGCAGGGACTTAGCTATATAGTTGCCATGAGCCAAAACGAACTCTGTGTGTGCAGATACAAAATACACATTAAAACAAACATCAGAACTGCTT
This sequence comes from Protobothrops mucrosquamatus, assembly GCF_001527695.2. NCBI lineage: Eukaryota > Metazoa > Chordata > Lepidosauria > Squamata > Viperidae > Protobothrops > Protobothrops mucrosquamatus. The sequence continues at coordinate 330,571 of NW_015387773.1, read as the reverse complement.
ATCTTCTTTAAAAACCAGATTCATAGTAGAACCCATCATGTCATCCTAATCATCATAAAAGTCAGTTTAGTCTAGTGATTAAGGCACAAGACTGGAAAACAATGAGTTCTAATCTTGCCTTATCCATGAAAGTGATTTTGAGTCAGTCACTCTCTCTCAGTCCAGTTCAGCCCATAGGTTTATTGTGAGGAAAATAGAAAGAAGAAGTATCAGATATGTTGACCACTTTGAGTTTTTTTATAAAAATAATAAAGGCAAGAAAAATAAAATAAAATAAAATAAAATAAAATGTTCAAAGCCAAGACAGTTGGAGGACTTACAGTAGATGGTGAGGTAATGATGACCATGGTTTTGTGCTCAGCCACACAAAAATGTAAGTCACTATTTCTTTTGTTCTAATCCCCATAATAAGGCAAATATTGACCACTGAAGCTAGCAATCAGAGTGTAATCACTGAATCATGTCCTTAGCCTAAAGCCTTCCCAGACAACCATTTTACTGTGGATGCTGAAAATAGGTTTCCCTTTCTTTTCAATCAGGTACAACTGATTGGATTGAAATTATTTGTACTGTCTGTAAAGTGTGGGTGGGAGCAAGAGATGATGTTCTGACTCCTACAGGTAGTATCTTGCCAAGAGCACATCTTTTTTTTTCAATGCCATTTGCTTTGTATAGCTTGTATTCTCAGAAGGGGAGAATTTAAGGGGAGGATGTGACTCAGCAGTAGAGAAAGTCTATGCAAAAAAATGTAATGAAGCACTAAGTCATTTGCCTTGTGCAAACAGCAGACTGATTTATGCCTTATATGCAGACTTTTCTTTAATAGGTAAGAAAAAATGAAGTTCAATCAACTGATTGTATTCCAGTAGGAGACTATAGAATAATTTTGTCATGTTTACTTATTGCTAATTCTGTGTATCTTCCCACCCTTTCTACAAGTACTCTGAACTTCATAATGCAATGAGACAGACTTAGAAAATGACAATTTACCATCCATTGAACAAGCCTTTGTTACATTTAAGAAAATAAGGAATTGAGACCTGCACTCCAGTTTGACTAAAGAACTCTCTACCCAACTACAGTCAAGAAAAATCAGGACACTGATTTTTAGAATCTGAAAGATTTAGAACAACAACCGGTACTGCATGAGAGATTAAGCCTGTCTCCTTCCATTAATGAAAACACACATGGTGTGTTGACAGGATTGGAGGCAAAACAGAGCTACAGAGAAACAAGAATCAAATTAGGACACTTGAGTCAGCCAAAAGTGTCACAAAATTAGGGGGGGGGGGAAATGAAACAAGGAAGGGAAAACATGCAAAGCGTGGCTGTTACATTTCTCACCAATATCTTTACCACCAGGAACCATAGGCAGCATCTCAATTTTCTTCTGCGTAATGAAATAATAGGATGAGTGTGTTTGTATGTGTATATAATATGTGTTCCTTTCCAAGCTAGGTATTTATCATAAATAAGGTCACCAGTATGGCTGCATATATTTTGTGTATGCATTTCTGTTTTGCCTTAGAGCTGCATCTGTATGGGTTTGCATAAATGCCCAACCTGGAAACCATGAAGTTGTTGGTGTATACCTTGCTTTGAGCCATGTGACCAGGAGAGAAAAAGGAGCAGGACTTAGAATGGAGAGTTACCGACATTCTGAGGTCCTGACCATAAGGATATGTTGACAATTTTTTTTTCTAGACCAGAGGTGTCAAACTCGCAACATCACGTGATGTGTCGTGACGTATCACAACTTTTTCCTCATTGCCAGCAATGGGGTGGGCGCAGTTTCGGCATGACGCATCCGGCCCGTGGGCTGGCAGTTTGACACCCCTGTTCTAGAAGCTCCCAGCCAGATCCAGTGATTTTCATATTCAATTTTCCTTTTGTTTTCTTTTTTTCTACACCTATTTTGGTCACATTCTGTTCCAGTTTTGGAGAATTGTGTTACTGATGGACAGACACAAAGATGGAACTAGTTCCTGTCAGCTCTCCCAGGTAAACCAGACAGGAAATCAGACTAGATGAAGTAATTACTGTATTGTAAGGCAGTGATGGGATTCAAATATGTGAACAACTGGTTCTCTGTGTGGATGTCCATTCTGGAAATTAGCTACCGGTTCTGCCGAAGTGGTGCAAACCGGCTGAATCCCACCACTGTTGTAAGGTTACATTAGCAGAATTTTGCAAGTCAAAGTTACACCTTTCCCTCCACTACCTTTAACTGCTTGATATCATTAGAGAGGGTCCTTCCTAACTTTCTTTCTCTGACAGCTAAGCTCCTGGGGGTTCCTGCTTCTCTTGTCTGGTTGCTTTCTAAGTTTCTTCCCATCCTTCCTCCATTTATTCCGTTACAGTTTCAATCTCCTTTATATAATTTCTTTCCAGCATTCTGTTGGGTTGGAAAGATACCTCAGCTTATCTGAACATTCCATTAGATCAGATAGGTGGGCACTCTTCAAGTCTCTTCCCTGAAATATTGCCATCTGGCAGGATCTAGGAAGTGTGCTTTTCCATGGCTATTCCTACCTTATGGAATTGGAAATCTGGCAGGCCCCCACTCTTTTAGCCTTCAAGAAGGCTATCAGGACCTGCTGGTTTACCCAGGCACTGGGCTAGAGTGGTGGGAGGCCGTGGATGATTGTTGAGTCAGACAAATATAATAAAATAAGAGAGTTGGAAGGGACCTTGGAAATCTTCTAGTTCAACCTCCTGCTTAGGCAGGAAACCCTATACCATTTCAGAGTCATCTTGGGAGGATAATGGAGGCACCAGATTTTTAGTTTCTATTTTATGGGGGGGGGGGAAGGAATTGTAGTTTATTGTTGTGAGCTGCCCCAGCATTGTGCTCTAAGATGGGCAGCCACACAAATACTTTTAATGAATAAAATAAAAACAAAGAAAGATGCCAAGCCCACAGAACACAGAATAGTTGAGGTAATGAGTTACTAAATTATTTCAATGTGAATTGTTCACTAGTTGTACTAATTTCTCTTTTACACCTAATTTGCATTTAGAAAAATTACAAATAGAAGGGCTACAAATTAAGGGCAATATGGTCTGAGCTCCTCTGAAATACTAGGAAAGTCATAGGTTTGCAGAACAGAAACCACATGTAGGTGCATCAAATTACTTTTTGATTTGTAACACTGAGAACCTTCCATTCTAGAAGCCTCAAAATAGATTCAATATTTTTTTTGTAAATTGGATGATCTGAGATCAGTGTTCCTTTTAGCCCACCTAATCCAAATGACTGTATTTTTGCTAAAGCTGTTTTCTTTTATCAAGAATTGACAATATCATACATGGATCTAGCCAACTTGAAACATATTGATTTGGGCGGATAGAGAATAAAACATGCTTTAGTTATTGGGATTCAAACGTTCCTAATTACAAGGATTTTGTAAATAAGATTAAGATATTATTTATAATTACATTCATATTCTGTCTTTCTGCTCACTCAAGATTTCTAATAAGATTAAACAAAATATAAAACACAATAGCAAATTCAAAATTACATTCCATACCATGAATGCCAATTAATAGTCAAAACGTTGGTGCAAGGGATCCATTTTTGTTTTTTTGCTAAAGCACCTCTCTGGGAAAATCATTCCATAGCCTGGGAACTATAAAGAAGAAGAATCTGCCAAGTGTCTGGCAGCAGAGGCGTCCTCCTGTTGTCTAAGTAACTTGGCGGGTTCACAGCAGGAGAGGCATTCCTCAGATTGTTCTTAAGCCATTTAGGATTCTAAAGGTCAACACACAACACTCTAAATTATTCCTGGTAAGCAATGGGCAGCTAATGCAGTTCTTTCAATAGAGGCATCTCGTGATCCCCATACCTTGAGGATTAGCAGCCTTGCAGCAAATTTCTGAATCCTTTTTAGGGGGCAAGGGGGCCAGCCTGTTGCAATTGTCAAGAAGAGAGGTAGCCAAGACGTGAAAAGTGTCACTAAGTCTAATCAGCTCATCAAAGGTTACAGTTGGCTCCTAGACCGTACATGTAGTCATATGCTTCTCACCACAACCACCAGCTGTAAATTCAGAGAGAAGTGGAAATGAAAAAACACTCCCAAACTGCAAAGTTAAATGTATGTAGCCCTAATCAAAAAGGACTTCACCTGAATCTCTTGATTCAGTTATCTCCTTTCCAACAGCTCCTCCGTTTTGTCTGGATGTAATTTTATCTTCTTCTTCATCCAGCCCATTATTAAGAACAGGCAATTTTCAAGAAACCAAACTTGTTTGGTGACTATCCAGATGGCACTAAGAAATTCACAAATACAATGTCAGGAACTTAGATCTGTAATCTCTCTGATCTTATCCAATTTCAAAGCTCTAAATCAGGGGTACCAAACTGCCGGCCTGCGGGCCGGATGCATCATCTGGAAGCCGCACCCACCCCATTGTGGGCAATGGCAAAACCATCCCAATATGTTGCACGACGTCACATGACATCGCGAGTTTGACATGTCCGCTCTAAATGATCTTTTGAGTGGTTCATATAGATATCATTGAGGGCAGAATTGAATCCTATGGGATACCAGAGGTCAATGAACTAAGAGTTGAACAGGAGTCTCCCAGCACCACCTTCTGAATGAATCCCAACCAAAAAGATCAAAATCACTACAAATTAGTACACCCAAGTCTTACTCCTACCAGGCATCCCAGACATATAGCATAGTTAATGGTACCGAAAGTCACGAACAAGTAATAGGATTGCAACCCCTTCTCTCCATTCAGTTTCCATGATATGTAGATCAGGGGTCCCCAACCTGTGGGCCACGGAGGAACAGGCTGGTCAGTGCGCACACATGTGTGCTCACACTCACCCCCACTCTTCCTAGCACCGCTGCCGCTATGCAAGCAGGGCACTGCGTGGTAAAAATGGTGCACTGCATGACAAAAACAGGGCGCCATGCGGCGAAAACAGGTGTCACATGGGTGCTAGCACCACCCCATTTGCATCACAGATGCTCACGGTCTTGTTTGTGTGTGTGTGTGTGTATATGTACGCACACACATGTAAAATGCTTCTCCCTCCCCTTCCCTCCGGTCCGCCAACCAAGAAAGTTTGGAGACCTCTGATATAGATGATCCACAAAGACAACAAAATACTATCAATATCATATCCCAGAGGAAACCTCAACCTTTAAAAAGAATCTTAATAATCAATTCTGCCCAATTGGATTTGGAGTTGCCAGACCAACACTTTGTCCAGAAAAAAACATTGAAACTGGTATAATATTACAAAGAACACTCCCTTCAAGGAAGGACTTTTTAAATAAAGCTGTTGTAGTTGCTGCTTTTATGCAGGAAGAAACACTTTCCATCTTGCAAAAGCCACTGATTGACTCCCATTTATTTATTTATTTATTTATTTGTTTGTTTGTTTGTTTGTTTATAATTGAACTGGTAAAGTAGAGGGTAAAAAACAAAAAAAAACAGTAGAGGGTAGTTATATACAATTATGAAAGAAAAAACCAATGTTTATTATGGTGATTACAAGTAACTAAATGTGACAGAAAAAAATAACAAAGAAAGTCCATGTAACAGTTATAGTTAATGATATGAAGCTACTTCCTATGTTTATCTGTAGATTTATAGTTTATTGAATCATATTGCTTCCTTTCCTCATTTTCAGACCATAAGAGTTATTTCAAAAATAGGATCCAATCCTTAAAATCAGGAGGGTAAGTTATTTCCAGTGGTGTAAAAATGATCTTGTTTGCTGTGCTCCAACCTTGACAAGGACACAGCTTTTCACAAAAATGACAAATTCCACAGTTTAGAGATGGAATTGTCTCTAAATGGTTCAAATATTATAATCTTTATCATATTTCTCTCCAAAATTGTATTGACATGTGTAGCAATTTGAAATCAAAACAAGACGACAACTCAAAAAACCCCAGATCACGTGAGATAAAGCAGGGTCCCACAACCCCCGGGCTGCGACCCAATATAGGGACACAGCCTGTTTGAAACTGGGCCGCGGAAGTGGCAGTTGAGCATCCTTGCACGTGCAGCTCCACTTGCACAAGTGGTGGGTGGGCTGGCATGTGTGCATGCAGTTCCATTTGTGTGAGCGGCCAGTGGGTGGGCATGCACACATAGCTCCATTGGTGAGAACGGCAAGTGTATGGAAATGCCAGTTGTACAAATGGAGTTGCACACTCCTGTGCATTTGCCCACCGCTCACACGGAACCATCCCCTCTTCCCCCCCCCCACTGGTCCACAAAGCCGGAAAGTTGGGGGAACGCTGAGTTAAACGACATTTAAATATCTTACAATGTCAACACACAAACATAAAAAAATATCTAACTTCCATTCCCTTTTAGACATTCTTGGAGAAGTCCAATAAGCCTGAAATAATATTTTCTAATTAATTTTATTTTTAAATAATTAAAAAATATGTTTTATATTTCCTAGCAGCTGGATCCGACGATTCTCCAAACTTGGATAGTCAACGTCTTCATTCCATAACTCAGATGCATAACCATTTTTTTAATTTTACTTTTTAATTACTTATAAAATTGAATAATTGGCTTCTTTTTAAGTGCCGCTTCTCTGAAAGGCTCCCTGGTGCCACTTATCATTGCTGAAAGAAAAAGCTATTCTGCTCGCCATATTTCTTCCAAATTTGATTCAACCCCCTATCAGATCTAGGGGTTTGAATCAGAACTGTTAATTATTTCCTGCAAAATAACTAATCTGCACTTTGGGTTTTAAGCAATTAAATATGAAAAGGCAAGCTTTTATCAAAGGATTGTTATAATTTAGTTTTTGAAATAAAACTGATTGACATGTGTAGAGAGTTTTGAAAATGTCCCTATATAAAATAAATACCCCTGTCCCGTAGTTAAAAACCCAGCGGGCAACTTTGGTAGGGTTGCCAGGTGTCCACTATTTGAGTGGACAGTCCACTTTTTTCACATTATGTTCACTATTTTTTTTCACAAAATAGTGGACATTTTTTTTATTCAAAAGCTTTATGATGAAATGGTACGTAATCTAAAGCTGTACAGTCTACTTTTTTTACTACTTAACCCCCCCACCCCCGCTTGTCCGCTATTTTTTGGAAGCAGACCTGGCAACCCTAAACTTTGGACAAAGTGTTCCTAGCTTATCAAAAGTATGTTATTACAGGTAGTTCTCGATTTACAACAGTTCATTTAATGATCGTTCAATACTGCATCCAGTTTTGGTCACCACGATGTAAAACAGATGTTGAGACTCTAGAAAGAGTACAGAGAAGAGCAACAAAGATGATTAGAGGCCTGGAGGCTAATTGGGTATGTATAGTATGTCTAGTTTAATGAAGAGAAGGATGAGGAGGAACATGATAGCAGTGTTCCAATATCTCAGGGGCTGCCACATAGAAGAGGGAGTGAAGCTATTCTCCAAAGCGCCTGAAGGCAGGACAAGAAGCAATGGATGGAAACTAATCAAGGAGAGAAGCAACCTAGAACTAAGGAGAAACTTCCTGACAGAACAATTAACCAGTGGAACAACTTGCCTCCAGAAGCGGTGAATGCTCCAACACTGGAAGTTTTTAAGAAGGGACTGGACAGCCGTTTGTCTGAAATGGTATAGGGTTTCCTGCCTGAGCAGGGGTTTGGACTAGATGACCTCCAAGGTCCCTTCCAACTTTATTATTATTATTAAAGTTATAACAGCACTGAATAATGTGACTTATGACCATTTTTTCAGTTATAACTTTGGCAGTATCCCCGTGGACATGTAATCAAAATTCCTATTGTTCATATTTACAACAGTTGCTGCTCACTTTTTGCAACTTTCTGACAAACAAAATCAATTGGATAACCAGATTCACTAAACAACTGGGTGACTGACTTAACAACTACAGAGATTCATTTAACAACTGTGGCAAGAAAGGTTTTTAAATGGGGCAATTGTCTCACTTAACAACAGAAATTTGGGGCTCAATTGTGGTCATATGTCAAGGACTGCCTGTAATAAACTGTAATTCAAAAGGCACCACACAGACACGAACACACATACACCGATTTCCATTTCCCCTTCAGTTTATTTTTTCTATTACTATATTACTATAACCTTCCAGTCATTCTGTCTTTAAAAACTGAATGGCATCTTATGATGGAAAAAGAGATCCTAATTGAACCTTACTGTAGCCAACTAACTGAGATCAAACTATGGCTTAAATTCCTACTTAATAAACTGACATTAAATCATTGTTCCTCATTTGCAAAGATAGTTTAAAGTAGCTTTTAAAGAAAAGGGAGAGGAAGAAGCAGTGAAGGGAAAGCCACCAACATTTGTTGACTATATCTTTGGAATTATTTGATTTCCCATTGTTTATTACCAGCTCTGCATTTGATCAGCGTTCTTGTAACTGAAAAAAAACAAACTTCACTACGTTCAGTCAGCCTGGCATATCTTTCAAAATATTTTGTGCCAAGGGAAAACATAAGAAAAAAATGTTTTGTGCAAACAAATAAAACAAAATCATAAGACTGAAATAAATTCTATCATGAGATGTGAAGCTTAACAAGCATGATCATTCATGTTTGGTTTAATGCCCTTTTTTTTTTGACCAGAGGAAAAAGGCCCATACAAATTGGGTACGACAGACTTGCCATTTTGTGGCGTAATCGGGACAGTTGCTACTATATGATATTTTAAAATATATTTAGATTATATAATGTCACTATTTCAAGTAAAATATATGGTAAATAGAAACATATTATAAAGTATATAAAGTACATATTTTGAAGTAATTTATATACTATACTTGCTTTAAAAACTAACAATTTATACCACTTGTAAAAAGTTGTATATATTCTTAGTTTTTAAAAATATAGAATAGAAAGAAGTTGCTGTTAGCTGCTGCTGCTGAAGCAGCCCTACAAATTTGACGAGGGTGGATTTTAAAATGCTCTGACAAATAATCTGTACTGATGATCTCTTATGTAGAACTCCCAATAGGAATTCTTTTCATCCTAACCCAGTGGTGGGATTCAGCCGTTTCGCACCACTTCGGTAGAACTGGTAGTTAACTTTTTTGTTGCCTAGGCCCAGAATGGACTTCCGGAAGTGGCATCCACACAGAGAATCAGTTGTTCACATATTTGAATTCCGCCATTGTCCTAACCACACCCTATCAATACATTTTATAGCAATTCACCTTTCTTATGAGGCTCTCAAAAACTGAGCTATGATAAAGTTGGAAGGGACCTTGGAGGTCATCTAGTCCAACCCCCTGCTCAGGCAGGAAACCCTATACCACTTCACACAGAAAAGCTCGATAGGCCAAAGACAAAAGGACAATTTTAACAGAAATTCTATATTCCATATAAAGCTGTCTTCCAGGTATACTGAGAATTTTAATTACAGTTCTTCAACCAATATATCAGAAAATCTGTTCACTAAATTGTCAGATTGATGTTTTCTTCAAACTTTTCGGAGTTCTTAGCTATTTTTCAAAAGGGGGTTTTTAGACAAAATTTAGAGACTTTCAGCTTTGGCAAACTTTAATTGGTCAAAGTTTATCCTTTAGCCATCTTCCCAGAACAAAACAAAACTGGGAGTTATCCTGACTTGCAATTTGTCAATAATAAAGGTAGAACATCCAGATTCAGTCATAGTTTCATTCCATACAGCATTAACCTTGTGAATTCTCAAGCTTCCTCCTTCCGTTATATTTTCAAGATGGACAATGTTCAATATTTATTTGTTATGTATATGTAGGGGTATGGGTCTACACATATGTTGTATATATTATGTTAGGTGTGTGTCATGTATGTGTTCACTTTGAGAGCGGGCAACTAAATTTCATTTTTGATGCGTGCCGTTGTGCCCACAGTAAAAAAAAATGACGATAAAGGTTACCTTATCTTTAAAAAAAAGAAGAAACTCTTCCTGATCCCTCAGTGGTGAAAATGTCTGAACACCAACCCTACAATAGACAGTTTTGCTCCACAGCTGGGCAATTGTGACAAGGAAGTTCGTTTATAGGTCATGATGGCCTCAACTGCAATTCTGATCTCACTCTATGTAAGTCACAAGAGGCTGTACATTACACATGGGGGTGAGGAATAGCAGGAGTGGGCAGAACACTTAAAATCAGTATTATTACATCATGAAATGACAACAGGATTTCCCACTTATTCTTCAAAAACTAAGTTAATTACACTTATTTATTTATTATAATCATTTTAGGGTCTGCACTATATTGCTCTCTTCCTCAAAATGGCTTCCAGTGGCAAGGCACAATCTTAAGCTTCAAGTCATTGACTATGAGGATAGGTGAATCCCATTCTTTTGTAAAATGCAATGATTTATATAGTTGCAAGTGAGTAAAATTCTGACTCTCAAGGCTTGCTGGCTCTTGGAGGTGGGCAGAAAAGGTCCAGCTGTAATGAAGGGCAGGGCGGTTTTCTAATTTTGTAGATTGGTAGTCAGAGTTTGTGAGTCAACTAGATATTTCAAAGCATCCTACAAATAATGGGAACTGAAACCTCTCAACAGCCCACATTTTCTGACTCTATTGCCCAGCCATTGCTCCTGTGGATTTCTTCATGGCTTTGAAACCAGTCAGGATGAAACATCCCTCGCTTCCTCCCACATCTGTACACTATGTGATGCCTGAAAGGGTAGATCCTATTCCATCTCTCTCCCTAACACCAAGAGAAATACTAAGTTGTGTGTCAAATGTGTACAAGTGTAAGCATCTTTTTTCGAAGGACATACAATGGGCAGAAAGAAATAATCTTTAGATGATGTAGGTCAAATAAATACTGTTTGAAAGGATCAACAGGAAAATTTATACAAGTTGTCCTTGAACTATGGCTGGTTGCTTAATGATCATTTAAAGTTATAATGGACCTCTCCCCCCCCCTAGATATTTATGACCTGATTCCAAAGTTCTGATGACCATCCCCACTGCATTTGTGTGCCCAAATGTGACTGCATTTTGGGTGCCCAGAAACTGGCCCACATTTATAGCTGTTTGCAGCATTCCGCAGTCACTTGACAGAAATTTATGACATTTTGCCCAAACAACAGTGTTTACTTCAGCAAAAGCACCCCATAGCGACCACATGATTCTCTTAACCTTGGTGATTCGCTTAACAACCACCTCAAAAAATATCATAAAATCAGGTTGATCATGTGGGTGACCCTCTTTACAACCATAATGACTTATGACTGTAATGGGCAGACTCCATTATGGTTGCAAGTCAAGGACTCCCTGTATACATAAGAAACTGCTAGTATAGATTCTCACACACATTAATATAATGTAATTAGAAATCTTTAGAAGATCAGATTTTTCATGTCCCGCACTTCTTAATTCAGGCTTACACTCCTTTGAGACTGATCTGGGTTATTTTGATTGTTTTCAAATGTATTCCACATAGCTATCAGGATATAGGCATTATATAATTATATAATTACAAGCTTTGAGTTTCCAAAGAGCCATCAGCCAATCAGCACTTTCCCTTTCTGGCAAGGATCTGAGCCCAGAGGATTTGTGCTAAGGAGCCAGCTAGTAACTTAGTGCCTCATCCCATATCCACGGGCCAGTGCCCAACCATACATCCCTTCTTCCTTTTCACAATATATATTGCTAGGCTAGCATTTTCCTAGCGTTTCTGTACTTACTCTGATCGGGTATATATATTTTGATATGATGTTTTGTTTTTGAAACTCTCAGGTGCCTGGATTTTTGTATTCAGACTCCTTCCTCTAATAATACCAGCACGAGCTACTGGAAGATGAGGAAATTCCAGAAGCCCTTCTAATAAGAGAACTGTCTCTTAAAGCACAAACCAGTGGTTTAGGTAATTTCTGAAACTATCTTTGCCTGTCTGCAGATAGGCAACTGACAGAAGAATATTGAAATTGATCACAATTGCAAGACTCTTGGTTATCATCATGCAATTTTCACAAAGTGCTTGTCACCCCATTGTCAGGCCTGTGCCTTTATCTCTCCAAGTAGAGGTTGTTCTCCAATGTCTCAGACATTTCTATAACCCTGCTGGAACAGGACATGAAGCCAACTTTATGTAACACAGCTTTATAAGGTTGCTCACTCCATCCCTAATTGAATACAAGCTAAACTCATCAGCATTGATGCATAAGCATTTTAATGAATGCTTACGCATCATGTCCATTGTTTGTGTCTGTTTCTAGGTAACAACCAACTTCTTTAATATATGCTTCGGCTATTGTTTCCTTTTAAATTGCTTGGGTAAGGATTTAACAATAAAAGACAGATCGCATTTCCTTCAATGTTAATAATGAAGAATCCAACATCTGAAATATGTAGAAACTATGCATTCATTTTTCCTCTTAAAGTGCCTCCTGTGGATAATTATCTCATGGAAAGCAACCTTTAGGTATTCCTCTTCTATTTTATTTAATCTGTAGGGGTTTCTATGTTTCTAGGGAACAGTGCTCCATCACGCAATTGCTGAACTAAATAATTAGCATTTTTCCCCTCCCATCTAGTTCAAATTTAGAGAATGTTTCCAGTGCATATACTAATTATGTAATGTTAGTGATTAATCTAGTAGAGGATGGATGGATGTATGCATTTCTATGTAGGATACGTAGATGATAATAGATACCCTTGTGATTTTATTGTTATTTCAACTGCTGTTGCTACTACCTGTTCATTCAATAACAAGACTCCTCTTATTTCTGACCTTATTATTGAGAAGCAGGCTGATCTAGCTTGTGTTACTGGGTCCTGAAGGATGGGTGCTTCTTTCTGAAATATGCCAGCCAGATTTAGGGCATGGCATCGGCCAAGACCCCAGGGCAGGGGATGAGGGCTGGCAGTCATCATTTGGGAATCTCTGTTAGCCTTTAGGGACACTGCTGCACAAGATGCCAGTTGTGTGGCGCTGTTTCTGAAAAGAGGCTCTCGGTAGCAGTGGCAATGTGATCTGAAAGGGGAGCTGAAGGGTCCAATTATGCCCTTGACACTTTGAGATTATTTTATGCTGTCCCTGTCTGAAGGAAGCCTGGGCCTTTTTGACTGATCTACCCGCAGTGAGTGATGGGCCCAATGGGGTTCCAGAGGAAACTGAAAGCTATATCTGAGACTCTAATGCATGGTCCTGCTGAGGCCCTGCCCATCCTTGGAACAGGGAGACGGCCAAGGCCTTGGATAGAATCACACCTGTCAAAATTTCTCCACTCTTATTGGATCTGCAAGATATTACTCAGTGGCCCTGTTTAAGATTACCTAGACCTTCCCAGGGAAGAGAGGGACAGAGGTTTAACTTAGGGCTGTGTGGTGGAATTTTCTGTGCCTCTGGCAGATTAAATTTTCTGAATCCATTCCCAGTTGGAAGCCAAATATTGTAGAAATCCTTTGGAGATGGCTAGAGGGCAGACTTACCAAGTTATCTGGGAAAAGTTTGATTCTGTTGGCTTGATGTAGTTGACAGTCTCTTCATGATTCATGCTCCTCCTGGTTGGCCACCACTCTGGTTGGCCACTACCCAGGAGGTGACATGTGACTCCTGATAATGGATATTCCCAACACCCTTTAAAGAGATATTGGTGCACCGTCTCTTCAAGAAGTCATTATGGGTCTCTCTTGTTCTGGATAATTTTCATTTAGCTTCCCACCTCCTCTTTTTAGGGAAGATAGATGAGAACATTGTGGCACTGTGGCTCCAGAGGAACCCAGATGAAATGGATTATCTTGATCTCCTTTCAGTCAGGTTTCACACATAGATATGGAACATAAACAACATTGTTTGTGCTTGTGGGTGATCTCTAATGGCAGCAGAATGGGAGTAGCATATCCATTCCCATTCTCCTTGATTGCTCAGCAGCTTTCAGTACCATCAACCATGGTATTCTTTTAGGTCAGCTCTCGGAGTTGAGGGTGGAAGGCAGACATTTGTGCTAGTTTACCTCCTTTCTCTGAGATCACTCCAAATCAGTATTGATAGAGGTCCAGCCCTCAGCCCCTGCTTTGTGGTATGCTGGTAAGGCTCATGACTCTCTTCACATCTTTTTAACATCTACTTGAAGCCACTAACTGATATCATTCAGTTGTATATCTCTGTCTTAAGTAATGCTATGGATGTTCTTTCATGATGCTTGGAGGTTGTGGGGGTCTGGATGAGGAATAACAGGCTTTACCTGAACTCTGGTAAGACAGAGTGGCTGTGGATGGGGGGGTCCTTATTATCTTTGGTCTTGGATGGGGTTGCACTAACTCAGATGAACCCGATCCATAATTTGGGTGTCCTCCTGGACTCAAAACTCCTCTTCAAGGAGCAGGTTATAGTCATGGCTAGGAGGGCCTTTATTTAACTTTGAGTTGTGTGCCACTTGTGCTCCTTCCTTAATCAGGAGGCCTTCTTTCAGTCATTCATGCCATGATCATCTCCTATAGAGACTACTCCAGTATGTTATACATGGGGATACCTTTGAAGCTGGTGAAGAATGCAGCCATTGGAGAAATTCCCAAGGACTGCACATGTAACACCTCTGCTGCATGAACTGCATTGTGTACAAGTTTGCTTCCTGGTCAATTTCGGGATGCTGGTTATCACCTTTAAAGCCCTTCATGAAATGTGACCAGATTACCTGAGGAACCGTCTTGTCCCATCCCACCCAGTCAGGCACAGAGAGTATCTTACACACTCTGTTGGTTAAAGATTTCTGATTGGTGGAACCTAGGAAGAGATCCTTCTCTGCTGTTGCTCCCACTCTATGGAACATCTTGCCCCCGTGCTCCTCCATAAGAGAGTGAAGACTTGGCTCTGCCAACTCACATGTGGATCAAAGAGCAGCGTTCAGCCTTGGGAGTGGTTGGTGGCTCCTGCTACCTTTTAACTAATGTTTTATTCTTGCTTTTATTAGTTTGTCATTCAATTATAATTCTTATATGCTTTTATGACGTTTTATCTGTAAACCGCCCAGAGTCACTTAGATATTGAGATGGGTGGTGCCTAAATTTAATAAATAAATTAGATAAATAAATGTTTTATTCATTTAGGCTCTAGGCAGAAATATGAAGAGTTTATTGCTATTCTTTACATGGCATGACCATTTGTTCTAACTAGTAACTTTTATCTTAACAATTGTGTGTATAGACATACCAAATCAAAAAGCTTCTTAAATACTCCAGAGAAATTTCCAGAACTCAAAGACAGTGATGTTTTCAAAGCCCTTGTTGACCTTTGCAGATGGAATACAAAATGGACTATTAACACAATTGCTGTAAAGAGTCCTCTCCTTAGTTTTCTGGGAAACTCCAAGTAATGTAACAAGCTAGGAAACAGCAAGAGCACAAAGTGTATAATATTTGCATTGGCTATCTAAAGATGTAAAGGCTGTTCCTATTGCCTGATGATGGCTCCATTGTAGCTGTCATCTGCCTCTCGAAAACTCCTGTTGGAACCCTCAGAGTTGTTCTGGGTCTTTTGCTGACTATTATTCACTCACAAATACTTCTGTTTTGGGAAAAATGTTTGAAGGATGTGTGCAGGTATAGATGTTCTTGGAGAACATTGCCCCTTTCCAATCTGGGTGTGAATATGTCTTGGGGATACTCAGTTTCCAGTCACCCGGATGACTTCTTAGAAAGGCAAAATGTAGAAGAAATACAATTTTTTCATGTAATTTATTATCCCACCTTCATTCATCTGAGTGTGGGCTACCCACAGTCCATTAAAAATATATTATTATTATTATTATTATTATTATTATTATTATTATTATTATTATTATTATTATTATTATTATTATTATTATTGTGGATCATCGCACAGTCAGCCAGATGTTCAGACTGGATTTGGCATTTTTCTATACCTATCGAGTCCTTACCCAGGACCTGGGATAGGCAGATGTGGATGTTTGATGGTATTACAGATATCGTTGCAAGATGGAAGCAGTTCCTAGTAAGGCCGCCTTTTGCAATTGACTAATAGCGAATTTGTCATTATTATTATTATTATTATTATTATTATTATTATTATTATTATTATTATTATTATTATCTCTGTGAGTTGAGAGTTGTTGCACCATATTACAGTGCTTCTGTTATTATTTGTGTGAATGGTTAAAGAAGATAATACTGGATGACTGTGTCTGTCCACCCTGGCATATATGATTTTGTGTCCATAAGACATGATTTTTGTCTGAATGCTGTGTAATGTTTATATGAAGCCATCACTTATTAGGCTTCATTAGTATGTTGATGATTGGTAAACTGGTAAATAGACACTTAGACATTGGCCCGAAATATTGTGAGAGTTCCCACAACGTGTTCTTGAAATCCTCAGTAGGACATACTGCCTCCCACCCCACCCCCCAATTATGAGGGATCTCTGAGCTACAGCATCCCAAAAGTGAAAGACCTCAATGAAAATCACTTAATGGATGCTAATTTTATGAAAAGCAGAGATGAGAACTCACAAATTTATTTTTGGTGTCGAAAAGTTGTATACTTAAGTACCAACACAGACAGAACTATTTGGTTCAACAAGCATCCTAAATTCCAGGTAAAACTAATATGCAATTAGTGACCAATAAATCTAAAAGGAAATTGGTTTAAGAAGTTGTGGAGCACTATGTCCCTTTTAGACATTTTTTCTTTTCTAGGCTGCTCTTTACCAGCCAGTTTATTTTTCCTCAATAATGCTTGTCTATCTGTTTATCTGGCAATTTGCTCTTGCTAGTTTTGCTAACTGAACCAAACGCTACCACTTTAAGGTCCCCCACTGTTATTATTTTGCTCCAATTAATCCTTTTCTCTGGCTAATTCTGCATCCAGGAGGAGGTGTGACTCCTACATTGCAAGTCTAGCTATGCTTTTGACTCATGCTCTGAGCTTGAGCAACCATATGCTTTTTTTTTTTTAATGGGAAGGCTTATACGACACAGTGCAAAGTCTCCCAGGATTAGAAGCTCTTATAAGAGCTGTGAAGGGTTTGTTGTTGTTGTTGTTGTTTGCTTATTTTCCCCTTAAGTGACACTGGCGCAGATCCACCAGACACACGTATTACATAAGCCTCTATGTCAGAGGCTTCAGAAATTTATATTCTGAAGATTCACCTGTGTATGTCACAGAACAAGCAGCAGGAAATTAAACCGGTGGAAACGCAGCTGGAACCTTCCCTCTCATTTGCATCATCACCAACTTCTCCAGTGAGGATTAAAAGCATCAGGGAACTACAGAGACAATCTGAGTTATAACAGTAGCAATGGATTAATGAATTAACTGGAAAAAGGTTTTGCTAAGAATGCCAGTCTTGATGATCCACAGGGAAAACACTGAGAGTCTTATTCATAATTATGCAGTCATTATAAACTTAAGTAACTTAATGAAAATCCTTCTCGCCATGTCCTCAATTTTAGATGCTGGTAAGGAACAAGAAAGGAAGTCAGAATCTTTTTGCCTTGCTGGGAAAGACCAGAACTATTTTCCTGAATAGGCATCCAGAGTAGCCACAATGATGGCAAAATATCATAAATAGCATTATGATGTTATGACTCTTGATTGTGGATTTTTTTTCCTACTTAGATTGCAACACATAGATAAGAGGTAGCATTTGTGTTGCAATGTGTGTGTGTGTTTTCACTTGCTCCTCTTTTCTGCAAATGCTCATTTTTCCCCCAAGCTCCAACAACTTTCATGTTCGTACGAAATCGAATCTCAGAATTGCATGGGATAATTGAAAAAATACTTTTACTCCAATACTTGTAATGTTAAAAAGAGAATATGGTTGTATTAATTTCTAGAAAACATTTAAGCTGCTTTCTGATCAACCATTCTCTATTCAAAAGTCAGTCAAGTTGTGGCAGTAGGACATTGAAAAAGAAACACCATAGGTTTTTAAATGACCAAAATAAATGCAACCCATTCTCTTCTGTGATTCTGACTCAGGTATCCTAGTAAAAGCACCAGAATGAATCCTTTTTCCCCAGTCCTTTTTTGAATACAGGCTGTTGCCCCAAAGAACAAAATACACACTTATTGTATATGTCAGTGGTGGCGAACCTATGGCACTCAGAGCCCTCTCTGTGGGCATGCGCGCCGCCGCCCCAGTCCTAGGCATTCAGCTGGGTTTTATAAAACCTTTTTGCTTTAGGCCTCTGCTGCCGTGTACAAAAAAAAAGGTTGAATCAATCAGTCAATTTCAACTTCTCACGGGGAAAAAAAAGATCTCGCAAAGTTGGAATTGATTGATTGAACTTTTTAGTCCCACAGTCTGCTGTTACCACTGCAGCCATGCCCACTCAATGGGCCACACCCACCCAATGGCCACACCCACCCGGCACCCGACAATGCATAAGTGGTTTTGGGTTGCAGTTTGGGCACTCGGTCTCTCAAAGGTTCGCCATCACTGGTATATGTTTTTGCATGCCTGAGTCTAAAGAGAAAGCAGAAGTTTGAGAATGGGAGAAACCAGAGTTCTTACTTCCATTTTTATTTCTTCAAGTTCTCTTCTACTAACTCCTGCAAAGAATGAATTGGTTCCACTGAAAGTGTAAGGAATTCTCCATTCTAAGTGTTACCTTATGATATTCCTCCTATAATGGAATAGCTCTGAAGTATACTTCAAATGGAAGTAGACCATAGTCCTTTTAGAAGAGGAAGATGCTCTTCCAGAAGAGATGAATGGGAATGGAATTCAAGCAGGAAAATGCAATTAATTATACCTTTCCCATTATAGCTATCCCAATTTCAAAGTTGGTTTTCAAACTTCAAACTCCAATAGGTTTTAACTTGCCCTGCAGTATGTCCTTTTTTGCATGCTCTCAGTTTAAGCGGAGTAATAGTGACCAATACATGCTCCAGAAACTTTCATAGTGGTCACAGTTCTATAGAAGAATAGTGGTTTGTGGGCAAAAACCATTGTGGGCAAGATTCTTTAAAGATTAGAGGGGGGGGAGGAGAGAGAAAAAAAAAACCCTACTGCAATAGAAAATAAGCTGTGCATTTGAATGGGTTGACTCTGTGCCATATTGAAGGGAAAGCCAAATGAAGAGGTTATGTTCATGCATGGATCCAAGCTATGGTCCTAACTACAATTGCTGGGTTTACACTGCATGCTGAGCCAACAGCAAACAAATCACCAAGGTGGCTGAGCCCAGCCCAGGATTTTAGTACTTATAAGACAGACATTTTATTACACTGTGCGTCACCTTTTCCACGCAGGTAAGGTTTGATATGTAAATAAAATGCTTTACAACTACAACCATTTAACTACTGTATGGGAAACTTCAGCTAAGACTCAGACTCTTAAATAAAGAAAAGAGTTTCCAGTGATACTGAATCATCAGGCGGAGAATTCCCAGGAAAGCAAACCGGCACAGTGTTGACTTGACTTTGTCTGAAATGTTCCCTATGGCACCCTTCCCAAAAGTAGATGAAAGCCAAACAGCTGCTGATATGGAAACCAACTGTTTGAACTGCAGCGCACTTACATATGCTAATTGTGTCAAGCACTCCTTGTAAACGTGAGGCAGGAAATGACTAAACATTTAGTGCTGGTTATTTAGTAGTGTTCCTGGAGACACGTAGGTGGTGTGGACAGCATGCTATGTGCATTAAAATGCAATTTAGGTCAATGATTCTTTAAAAGGTCCTGTCTTCCTTTTCTCTTCCACAGCAGATTGCAAAGATCACTTTCCGGAAAGTTACTGTATTACCACAAGTCTAAAAAATACAAATTAAAATGACTCACGAGACATATACATTAAATACATATAGATATAAATATTTTCCTCCTTATGTTTATTAAAAGTGTCCTAGAAGCTTGTAACAGAAATGACACATAAGAATTGTACTGTATAGCATTAGAAAGAAAGGCAAGCCGTTTACTGGTTTAAATAAATAAAATCAACTAAGGAAATTGAACGTTTTCTGGAAGAAGCAAACAATACAGGAATAGTGTTGGGAACTTTTTCCTTTTTTCTTCATTCATGCTGTTTTATTAAAGGGCATATCTAAGCATATCTAAGACAAATTGTGTTCTAGTAGAGACATAGGGCTCAACAGATGCAATGCACTGCATTGGGCTGGCCTGACCACAATGGTCATAAAGATAGAGATGGAAACAAAGGTGCTGCTGAACAAATTTAGTCTGCATGTGATGTCACATGTGCACTTCCTCAGAACCCTTGATTTTGGAAGATGGTTGACAATCCACTTGGAAAAGCGAAGGAACAAGCAAATTGTAATTAGAGGCTGCATATATCTGGTGAATGAAAACCAATTTCTAGCTATTGACTTTCTGAGATCAGGATGTAGGTCCCAAAAAACAGAACTATAGGAATGATTATAGCCCCTTAGTAGCAATAGCACTTAGACTTATATACCGCTTCATAGTACTTTGCAGCACTCTTTGAACGGTTTACAAAATCAGCATATTGCCCCCAACAATCATTTTACTGACCTCGGAAGGATGGAAGGATGAGCCAACCTTGAGCCAGTGAAGATCGAACCCCTGGAAGTGGGCAGAGTCAGCCTGCAATACTGCATTTTAACCACTGCACCACAATGGCTCTTAATCCACCTAGATGACAACAATGACCAGTATTGGCCCACTATGGATCGAAACAACAGCCTTTCCACTCCTTGCTGAAGACAACTTTTAATCATGGGATGACTTTATTCTTCCCTTTTGGCATGCAAAGTATATTTCTTTCTATAGATTGAGGATTACAGGCATTGCTCAAGTCTGAATATTTGAGAGATGGAAGTAATTGCTCTTACTAGCCCCCAAATGTTTGCTTCCATGGATGACTCTGACAATTTACAGAGATATCTGATTTATTTCACATGGTGTCATTGTTAATTGTAAGGTGCCTTGAAGAACTTGCAGTCTGAAATTGACACATATATGGTTTAATCAAATGTATAATTAAATATAAAAAACAACTGCAACCTGTTTATTTTCTTTTTAAAAGATTCTTTTAAATTACGTTCCGTGACATTTATTTTGAACTCTGTATGTGCATGAATGTTTATTTATTTATTTGTTAAATTTATATGCTGGCCAATAAGTGACTCTAGGATGCTTTTCTATAGAATTTTGCTTTCCCTCTAAAAATAACTTCTGTTTGTAGGATATCTATAACTGCTACAATCTTTTCAGAGTTGTTTACAACAGAAATTTTAAAAAGTAGCATAACTAAACATTTTATTGAAACAATAAATCAACCAACCATTAAAATATTAATGCACAATAAAATACCTAATCAATTCCAACTTCAGGCCATTTTTGTTTTTTTAATGAGGCATAGTTTGGTAATTAGAAGTACATTTGTAATTTTGAAGAGCAATATGAAATTATAGCCTTATTCAATATTGTCCCACAATATATTTTTGCACAGATGGAAATTATACATACTGTACACACACACACAAATATTCTGTTCATATTGCTTTATGGCAAACCATTAGAATTATTTCTTCACAGTGTATTTCCCAAATTCTTAGTCTTTGCCAATGAATTGCCCCACTCTTTTTTTTAAAAAAAGGTTTAACATATATTTTAATTTTAAACAATAATATAAAGATAGTGGTATGTTATAAAGCACAGCACTGCCTTCAAGAGCCAACTTTATTTTCATACCCTTAGTTTCCCCATAAGGTCCACATTTAAAAAACAATGGTGAGTAATTTGTAGGTTAGTGCTATATTTATGTAATAGTAGTAGTAGTAGTAGTAGTAGTAGTAGTAGTAGTAGTAGTAGTAATAATAATAATAATAATAATAATAATAATAATAATAATAATAATAATAATAAAAGTTGGAAGAGACCTTGGAGGTCATCAAGTCCAACCCCCTGCTCAGGCAGGAAACCCTATACCATTTCAGACAAATGGCTGTCCAGTCTCTTCTTAAAAACTTCCAGTGTTGGAGCATTCACCACTTCTGGAGGCAGGTTGTTCCACTGGTTAATTGTTCTAACTGTCAGGAAGTTTCTCCTTAGTTCTAGATTGCTTCTCTCCTTGATTAGTTTCCACCCGTTGGTTCTTGTCCTGCCTTCAGGCGCCTTGGAAAATAGCTTGACTCCCTCTTCTTTGTGGTAGCCCCTGAGATATTGGAACACTGCTATCATGTCCCCCCTCGTCCTTCTCTTCATTAAACTAGACATACCCAATTCCAGCAGCCTTTCCTTTCCTTATGTGATGATTTGCTCAGAGACAACCCAAAAATTAAAGTGAAAATTGATTATGACTTCATGAGTATCCTGGCTATGGTGATGATATAGAGAGGATAGTAAGGATCAATCTCTTTAGATTCTATTCTGGTAAATTGGTATTTTTTTGAATGGTGAAGTTCATGGTGGCAATGATAATTAACTAGCCAAGATTCCTCCTGCCCTTCCTCCCAGCCTTTTTCTTTCAACACCCCAGCATGCTCTGAAAATGTCCTAAGTGTTATCTGGCCCAAAACAGACTTATGGGCTAAAAGAAGCAACAGAGAGTAAAGACTCAATCATTTCAGCAAGGTTTTGAGAGGGAGATGAATTGAGAGAACTTCCTCCTTTGTAGAACTATGCAATTATATGAGTTTTAATGATTCCTTAATTGACTATGTACCATCAAGTCAGTCTTAATTCTTGTGATCATGTAGATAACCTTGGTCCTTCAGGTCTTCCAACGGAGTAACCTTTGCTGTCGTCAGAATCCATTGGCATAAGAATATTTTATAATTTTGCAATACTGTTTTTTTTAACTGGGCTTCTTCTGTACTATTGGATGCCATGCATATCCTTTTTCTTCTTAAATCACAGTGTTGGTTTTAGAAAGAAAAATGGATAATGTGTGAATCAGCCCTTCATTGCATTTCAGGTCTATTCCTTCAATGAGCAATGACTGCCATTTCCACAGAAACCAGAGTTTCAAATATTTTTTATGCATATCCTATGCATAAACCAACAACACATATCATGTCAGTTAAGTTCACAGGTTTAATTCTGAATATTCAGAATGTGCTTTGGTTTAACAGGTTTGTGAGTCGGGTTATATAAGATAGGTATTTTGAAACAGGTATTTAAACAGAAATAGAAAAGGAATGAAGAGGCAAATATAATTTTGTATGATTACACTATGAGCCATTTTTGGGGGAGAGAGTTCAGTAAGTTATTTCTTAGCCCAAAGCCTTGAAGAGTGATTTCATCATTACTGACCCAAGAAAATGAAGGAAGGAAGACCAATTACTAATTGTTCACATTTTGTCCTCTTCACAGTCTCTTGACCCAGTTTCTTGCTTGTGACTGAATGCATACTTTTCACTTGTTCCACAGTCACTTTATATTTTGACTCACAAATGCGCTCTCTTGTGTTTCACATTCTGTTCATTTACAGTCATCTATTATGGAGCATCACAAACGTCATTATTCTCATAGTTGATGAAAGATATGCATTTCCAGGTGTCAAACTGTAGTCCATCAGCTCAGTTGTCACAAAGGAGGAAGAAGCCTAATTGTTGCTCTTTCTCTGACCAAGATAAAGATGTTTAGCATACATCATCCTCTTACTGAGAGCAACGAAGTTGTTTTGTCACAAAAATATCTAAAACAAATGTAAAATAAGCACAAGATTACAGCTGCACAATTGATTGTGCAATGGGGGCTTTCTTTTGTTGGTAGACAGACCAGATAAAATAGATTTGTCCTAAAAATCAAGCAATATTAAAAACAGAAGTGTTTTTTTTCCCCTTAAGTGGTGGAGTTGTAAATGATATAGCTGCCATTCTGGATAGCTAAATCAATTCCCAAACAGGAGATCTTACTAAAGTTTTTTTTAAATAGTAATTTTATTAAACATTATAATTAAAAAGATAAGAACTATTACAAACTAAATGAATAAAACAATAGGAACTGACAAAAAGAAGGGAAAAATAAAAATAGAAAAAACCCCAAAAATAAGAGTATAGTAAAGAATAAGAAAAGAAATATATAAAAAATGACTCCCCCTTCCTCATAACAGCAATTTTAGTAACTTATTACCCTATTATTAAAATATATCAAAAAAAATCTTTTTCCCATATCCCATCTTTTATCTACTGTATAAATAAATCCTTAAAGCCTAATCATTCAGACCTTAAAGCCTAATCATTAAGAGTTACCAGAATTAACCACCTATTTTAACTTAAATGAAACAAACCAACTTTACATTTTTTCCTTTTCCTTTTAAAAATCTTGATTTTTAATCTCTTAAAAAACTGTTTTAAAACTTCATTTCTTTTTAATTTTTCTTTGTCCCGTATCACAAAATCTTTCAACAGTTTAACAAGATTCTTTTGCAAATCCAACATAGGAAACTTACCCAGATCACATTTTATTTATTTGTACATCCCTTTTAATTATGACAGTTTCATTTGTGTGTCCAGTGTAGATTCTTTTCTATATCCTTCTTGTAACCTGTCATTTTTAAATTCACTTTCAAATCAGCCTATGTCTTGTCCAGTAAAACTTGTTCTTCTGCCACAAATCTTTTAAATATAGATTATCTATAATCAGGGCTTTTTTTCAGCCGGAACGCGGCGGAACCGCGTTCCGGCACCTTTTTCCGGGCCGGCCGCACCGGAAATAGCCCCTCCCACACCGGAAATAGCCCCTCCCAAATTTTACTTGCATTCCTGTTCTCTAAAGGGGCGGTCCTAGGGTTTGATGAGGGCGTGGCCAGGTTTGAGTTCCGCCACCTTTTNGAAGAAGCCTAATTGTTGCTCTTTCTCTGACCAAGATAAAGATGTTTAGCATACATCATCCTCTTACTGAGAGCAACGAAGTTGTTTTGTCACAAAAATATCTAAAACAAATGTAAAATAAGCACAAGATTACAGCTGCACAATTGATTGTGCAATGGGGGCTTTCTTTTGTTGGTAGACAGACCAGATAAAATAGATTCTTCCTAAAAATCAAGCAATATTAAAAACAGAAGTGTTTTTTTTTTCCCTTAAGTGGTGGAGTTGTAAATGATTTAGCTGCCATTCTGGGTAGCTAAATCAATTCCCAAACAGAAGGTCTTACTAAAGTTTTTTTTAAATAGTAATTTTATTAAACATTATAATTAAAAAGATAAGAACTATTACAAACTAAATGAATAAAACAATAGGAACTGACAAAAAGAAGGGAAAAATAAAAATAGAAAAAAACCCAAAAATAAGAGTATAGTAAAGAATAAGAAAAGAAATATATAAAAAATGACTCCCCCTTCCTCATAACAGCAATTTTAGTAACTTATTACCCTATTATTAAAATATATCAAAAAAAATCTTTTTCCCATATCCCATCTTTTATCTACTGTATAAATAAATCCTTAAAGCCTAATTATTCAGACCTTAAAGCCTAATCATTAAGAGTTACCAGAATTAACCACCTATTTTAACTTACCGTAAATGAAACAAACCAACTTTACATTTTTTCCTTTTCCTTTTAAAAATCTTGATTTTTAATCTCTTAAAAAAACTGTTTTAAAACTTCATTTCTTTTTAATTTTTCTTTGTCCCGTATCACAAAATCTTTCAACAGTTTAACAAGATTCTTTTGCAAATCCAACATAGGAAACTTACCCAGATCACCTTTTATTTATTTGTACATCCCTTTTAATTATGACAGTTTCATTTGTGTGTCCAGTGTAGAATCTTTTCTATATCCTTCTTGTAACCTGTCATTTTTAAATTCACTTTCAAATCAGCCTGTGTCTTGTCCAGTAAAACTTGTTCTTCTGCCACAAATCTTTTAAATATAGATTATCTATAATGAACATTTTAAAATTAATTTCTAAGGCCATTGTTCAGAAATATCCTTCAATACATTCAATGTTAATATATTTTGCTCCATTCTGAATTAGTAAGTCAAATAGATGTTCTTCTCCTTTACTTGTATTCTTCAGTTCCTTCTGGTTCCCTGTGGTGTTCAATCTTCAAAGTCCCATCCTATCATGTTTTGTAAGAATTTAAAACAACAAAATGTTTCCCACAGGAAATATTTTTATGTTATTTCAAATCCAACTAGACTCTTAGTCCATTTGTAATTTTTCAAGACCAATGTTATAATCACCATTTGGTGTATATGTGTGTATGTGTATTTCTTAAATTTATACTTAAAGCTTCTTTTGCTAAGAATTGAAGGAGACTCACACAGTATTCAAAACTTGCTGTTGCAAAAGTTCCTAATAGTTAAAAAGCCATGAAGAGCAAGTTCTGAAAATGATTAAGAAATAAGACTCAGCAAACTTTATGTCCATATAGCCTTCATTACAGCTGTGAGCTTAGTGGGAATCCCTTAACACTCAGCCACTCAACTTACACGTCAACCACAAAAATCTCAGTTCCTGCAGTCTACTCATAAGAAGCAGCTTTCTGGAGTACATGTGGGCGATCTCACAATCTCTCCTTTTTCCAAAGAGACTTCATTGACTAGAAAACACCATCTGGACACCATCTTGGTCGTAGTGTTGTCTCTACTCCTCCTTCATTATGAATCCTATCTGTTTTGTTAAAGTTTTAATTATTATTTTAATTAGTAGTAAAAAAATTTTTTAGCTATGTGCTGAAGTATTTCCAATTCAGTGAAATGTGGTTAAAAAAAATTAAAGAACTGCTTTGTGGTCCTGTGCTTGTTAATATTGGAGTGTGATTAACAGTGAGCATGAAAAGGACACACACACACACACACACAAACACACACACACAGTTGTAACCCTATAACATACATTCATTTACTAATATTTTAGTGCCTAAAATATAATTGCTACTAAAGAGTTTAAACGAGAAGTAAAATTTCAGTTTAGAAAATTGAATGGAATGAAATAATGGGATATCAACTTCAAAGATTGTAGGAGTGTATAATGCAATGGCCCATAGGGTGAGGTAGATGATTCTACCACAGTAATGGGGCTATCTCCATTGTTTGGGAAGTGCTTGCTGCTTGTAGTGGAAGGACAAAGATTAACAGCCCTGGATTCATGTGTCAAATAGATCAGAGGAGTCTGTATTACAGAGATTAATTGCACTTGGACTTCTTAGATAATAATTGGATTCAAGCATGTGTTGTGGCTATCAGCATTATGTCAGTGCTTTACACATATTCGCTTCAGTCTTTTGAAATAGCTCTGTAGATTAAGAGTCCAATTTCAGACAGTAAATCTGCTATTAAATATGTATTAATAAATGGGAAGGTAGTGAAACATTAAACAGCTCTGCCCTGAATCATAGCAGTAAAATCTATGACTCAGGTCCCAAACCTTCCTCAATACCAAGGGCCTTTCCGGGATGGAGGAGAGAAGGGTATGTGTCAAGAAAGTAGCCATCATAGCATGATGGAAACCTTGCCCTTTTCTACATAGGTTGCACATCATGTGGTCATGGCTACAATCCCTGAAGAGACCCATGATCACAATCCTTGATTTAGGTAACCTGGAAAAAAACCAGAATGTATTTGGTGGGAGAGAATAAATTGGGGACATAACTTTTTAAAGAAAGGGGAGAGCCTTTGATCTTTTTTTTTAACTCTTATGAATACAAAAACTCCTTCCTTTGATTATCTTTGCCTTTCCTTCGTTCCTTAAGATACACCCGTAGATAACTCAGCAAAAAAGAAAAAAAAATGTGTGTCAGTTTGATAAACGTGTTTTAGAAACACAATACTAAATTTACTAAATAAAATCCTGGTTTAAAATAGTATGAATGGGATGGTCAGATTTGCCTTACAGATATTGAATACTTATATTACCAACAATTGATCTGATACAAAAATTTGTTTGAAGAACACCCTTAAGCATTAGAAAAATCCACTCTGAGTTAAGTTCTTTGTCACTGCTAGATTTCTGTAAAATGCATCATACAACTTCTCTTCTAAAACATATCTATCTCCCAGCCTGTCCCATCCATACTATTTTAAACCAGGATTGTATTTAGCAAACCTGGTACTATGTTTGATCTCATTCATGTCACACTGTATTTATTGGCAAGTTATTGAATGCAAAGTTATATTTGATCATTGAAATAGAGAAATAGCAGCAGTTTATTTCCTGGAAAGATATTTACCCAACCTTATATTTTGTATTGATTTTATTAGTATATAAATCTCTATTACTTAAAACAGAATTTCAAATCATTTAATGACTGATGTTGCTATGGTTAAGTTAGCCTCCTTATGATAGTTGTGAGGAAGTTAGCATTTCTCAAAAGTGGAATTTACCAATGTTATGGAGAATAATGGTCTATTTGCTGCAAAACAGTCAGTTTCTTTTTGTTCCAGATCAGAGTTGACTCTCCAACTGAGATTCACTTTGGGAGAGACATAGTGATACATCTTTTCATGTTAATCCATGTAAATCCTATAAGGGCTATACAGTACATAGGGGAAGGCTATAAAAAAACTTAGGCTAAAGGCTAAAAAATGTACACACAATTCTCACCAGGATGGCAGAAATGTATCTCTTTGCTCTACTCTTACAAGATAAAAATGTCAAAGTAAAAGTAAAAAAGGTGTAAAATATATGGAACCACAATCCAAAAGTGACACAGCCAAGGTCATCCCAATCCTATTGAGTCAAAACAGGGTTAGAATATAGATTCCTTTATGTAATCCAAAACATCTTCTCCCAGTTCCACTTGGAAATTCAGACACAGAACAGTTTGAAGCATGAGCAGCAGAAAATTTCAAACCATCAGTACAAACTGAACATGACAAAGAATATCTGGATGACATAAATTATATTCCATATGAGCTACATAGAGCAGGCAAGTAATCAAGGAAACAAATTAACTGAATATAAATAAATGATTTTATTTACAAAGAAGGGAATATGAGAAGTAGGTATTTATTAAAAGTTGATCTTATGGGGATGTATGTTATGGGGAATAATGGTCTGTTCCTCACAATATACAGGTAGTGCTTGACTATCAACAGTTTGTTTAGCGATCGTTTGAAGTTACATCATCACTGAAAAAAATGACTTATGACCATTTTTCACACTTACAACCGTTACAGCATCCCCCATGGTGATGTGCTAAAATTCAGATGCTTGGTAATTGACTCTTATTTATGACGGTTGCAGTGCCCTGAGGTCATGTGATCACCTTTTGCAATCTTCTGACAAGCAAAGTCAATGAAGATGCCAGATGCATGTTATTAATTTAATAAGTGCAATGATTCACTTAACAACTATGGCAAGAAAAGTCATAAAATGGAGAAAAACTCAACAAATGTCTCAGCAACCAAAATTTGGGGCTCCATTGGGATCGTAAGTATTGTATTCCAGGTCAGAATTAAATCCAAGCTCTTCTTAATAACAGAGTGAATTTACCTTACATTAATTCCTCATAAATAAACAATACAATAATGAAGAAAGATGAAAAATAACATATATTGAATGTTCTAAAGATTTTAACCCAAACAATTCTGCATATTTCATGCAAATGTCCCAAAGAACAAACATTTTTTCCCCATATAGTAGCACTTAATGCATTATATCTTTGCTGCTATATTAGGGGAGATAAATTGCAGTAGAATTATCACAGAATTTATTTATTTATATTTGGTATTTCTTAACTGCCTCCCTCCCTCCCTCAGAATGAGGCTCTGGGCAGTGTACAATATAATCAGCAAAAATAACATTAAAATCAGAATTAATTGAGATTAAAAAGTTTTAAAATGATAAAAAATAACAAAAATTCTGTAAGGGTCAGGGTTTGACTGTCAGGGTTGTATAAAGCACAATGATCATTTACTGTCTTTGCTTGAATCAGCTTTATTGATGTTTTCTGCATTGATTAAACTCGGGGCTTTTTTTGTCATAGAACGCCCAGAGCAGAGTTCTGGCACCGTTTTTGGATGGAACCTTGTAGGGTAGGCAAGGCGGGTTGTATGACATGTGTGAGTTCCGGCACCCTTTCTTTTTTTTTTTTTTTTTTACAAAGAAAGCACTGATTAAACTTCAATTGATTCTCCCCCCCCCCTTTTTTTTTTTCATCTTGTGATAGTTAAACATGGAACCACATGATGAAAAAGTCCCTCAAATTTTGTACCGGGACTTTCCTTGATCAGCAGATGTTATTGCACTCTAGGTTGTAATCAACTACTGAAGTTCTGTTAACAACAACAACAGTTCAAAACAATACCCACAAAACCAACACATTTTAACTTTTTTTAAAATAGCAAAGAGTTTTGTGCAATTTATGATGCCAATGCCACTACAATCTTTTTTTATGAGTGCATATATATGATAATTGGGCCAAGTGGGTGAACATACATTTTAAAAATACATTTTCTCTCTCGTGAATATGTATATTTAATAAGGCTGATTCTCAATAAATTGTAACCTTTTAAAGTGTTTTAATGGATTCTCTGAATGCAACAAGACTTCTTTTCATAGTTAAATTCAACAGATCTATTTATCCATTGAGGAACTGACCTTTGATCATGCCATTATAACTCAGCTGGTCACAAAAAACATCAGCTGATAATCCCTACACCCTTCCAATACATAAAGCAAAGATCAGTGTGGGGTGAAGCAATCTCCTCTCTCTCTCAACTCTTAAAATAAAACACAACCAACATAACCTATGATATTATTGTCTTTTCTTACTTGCAGAATGATACTATCTTATTTTATAGTATACTACTGCATTTATGAAGTAATGGTAAAGGTCTATGGAATTTTGGCATGGAATCTAAAAAAATAGTTTTACAGTATGAAAACTCCAAATATAAAGCTAGGAGAGCAACATCTTACTACACAACTAAAGCAGTGTAAGTTTCATTGTCCTGTGACTGTCTTGTGCTCTGCCTTGACTGTGTGCTAACAGAGAAGACAAAAAAGGAATGGGGGAACAAAATGCAATCCCATACTTATGAATATGCATGAAATTGCAATTGTCAATGCAGTCCCATTCTGGTCTACTTAGAAGTAGCTACTGTATATGAAGTTCACTGAAGCTTATTCCTGCTTAATGAAAACACAGTACAGAGAAGAGCAACAAAGATGATTAGAGGTTTGGAGGCTAAAACATATAAGGAACGGTTGCTGTCTAGTTTAACGAAGAGAAGGACGAGGGGGGACATAATAGCAGTGTTCCAATATCTCAGGGGCTGCCACAAAGAAGAGAGAGTCAAGCTATTGTCCAAAGCGCCTGAAGGCAGGACAAGAAGCAACGGATGGAAGCTAATCAAGGAGAGAAGCAACCTAGAACTAAGGAGAAACTTCCTGACAGTTAGAACAATTAACCAGTGGAACAACCTGCCTCCAGAAGCGGTGGATGCTCAACCCTGGAGGTTTTTAAGAAGAGACTGGACAGCCATTTGTCTGAAATGGTATAAGGTTTCCTGCCTGAGCAGGGGATTGGACTAGATGACCTCCAAGGTCCCTTCCAACTTTATGATTATTATTAGTATTAATAAGGGCTGTCGGAAAAAACTACAATAGTGAGATGGGCAGCATATGAATGTAATAAATAATAATAATAAAAAAATGTGACAATGTTACCTTTCTTTGTTACAGTTATTGCTGACAATATTAGAAATGAACATCAATAGCATATAACAATTACTTGGATTGGCAGAAATATATATATATAACCATTTAACAGAATAACAGAATTGGAAGGGACCTTGGAGGTCTTCCAGTCCAGCCCTTCACTCCAACAGGAAACCCTATAACATTTCAAACAAATGATTGTCCAATCTCTTCTTAAAAACCAGCAGTGTTGGAGCACCCACAACTTCTGGAGGCAAGTTGTTCTATTGAGTAATAGTTCTAATTGTCAGGAATTTTTTTTATTTTTACATTGGTTCTCTCCAATTTTGGTCACCATATCACAAAAAAAGATGTTGAGAGTTTGGAAAAAATTCAGAAAAGAGCAACTATTAAGATGATCAAAGGCCTGGAGACTAAAACATACGAAGAACGGCTACGGGACTTGGGTTTGGCTAGACTAAAGAAAAGAAGAAATAAAGGAGACATGATAGCAGTGTTCCAGTATGTGAGGGACTGGTTGTTCACCAAAGCACCAGATGGAAGGACGAGAAACAATGGTTGGAAACTGATCAAAGAGAGAAGCAACCTGGAATTAAGGAGAAACTTCCTGACAGTAAGGACAATCAACCAATGGAACAGCTTACCAGAAATCGTGGGTGCTCCATCACTGGAGATTTTTAAGAAGAGACTAGACATTCACATGTCTGAGATGGTGTAAGTTCTCCAGTTTGAGCCGGGGGTTGGACTAGAAGACCTCCAGGGTCGCTTCCAGCTCTATTCTATTCTATTCTATTCTATTCTATTCTATTCTATTCTATTCTATTCTATTCTATTCTATTCTGTTCTGTTCTGTTCTGTTCTGTTGTTCTAATTCTATTCTGTTCTGTTCTGTTCTGTTCTGTTCTATTCTATTCTATTCTAATTCTATTCTGTTCTGTTCTGTTCTGTTCTGTTCTATTGATTAGTTTCCATCCTTTGCTTCTTGTTCTGCCTTCAGGTGTTTTGGGGAATAGGTTGACCCCCCCCCTTTCTTTGTGGCAGCCCCTTAAATATTGGAAGAGTGTTATCATGTCACCCCTAGTCCTTCTTTTAAATAAACTAGACATATCCAGTTCCTCCAACTATTCTTCATATGTTTTATCCTCCATTCCCCTAATCATCTTCGTTGCTCTTCTTTGCACTCTTTTGAGAGTCTCAACATCTAGTATTTAAGTATTTATTAAACAAACACATGGGCTGCCTCCAGTGCAGATTGCAACTTTAGGCAGTTTATTACCATTAAAATACATAAGACACCAAAAGAAAAATCAGAAATCACAAAAACAATGACCAAAAACATGTCAGGAAACAGTAACGCCTGTCACAAAACTATATAGTAATGCCCAGGAAGAAGGATCACAACCAGCCTGCTGAAAAAGCCAGGGTAAGTTGTGATCCCAATGTGGTGACCCTTGCATTGGTAGCCATGCAAAGGAACTTAGGGTAAAAGGTGATCATTTGGAGAATAATAATGATAATAATATCATGAAAAGAAGTATCATGATCTGAAGGTCAAAACTGAAAGTATATGGCATATACAGGTTGTGATAATCTGGTAACTGGTGCATAGGGTGCCGTAATCCCCCCCCCCCAAAAAATTGAAAATTTGTGCATTGAGAATATTTCCATCTATCAAATACAAAAGACCACACTGCTTGGATCTGCACATATACTACATTGATACATTATGGCATCCTAGGTTCTTGGGAAGAACTCAGTGCCTATGAAGGCCAGCTAAGGAAATGGCAGCTGTGACTTCACATTGTAGTGAACACATAATAATCTATTAAGTTACATGCCACCTTACTCTGTATGACTCTGGGCAGCTCACAATGACGATACTTATGCGTATACTTTTGGACTTGTGAGCTCAATCAATATATGGCTGAAAGGTCTGTTCTTCTATTAGTAGGAGCCTTCATATAAGGAACATGAGCTACTAGCCCCTTGTCTTTCAGAGGATCTTTTTTTGCCTTATGAGGAAACATTTGGATTCACAGAAAATATTTATTTCCAGGGATAATCTTCAAAGCAATTGTTCCTCCCTGGAGCCTTTGGACACAGCAGACTAAACTGTTGTCTAATACCTGTTATGAACAACATTGAAATCTTGCCCTTTACTTACAAGAAGCTGCAGGTTGTTTACAATATATTACAACAATTAATATTATTAGTTCACACAGATTTTCAGTACAGTATTTTATCTCTGATGGGAGAACATAACCTGAATTTTGCTGTTATTGCATGTTATTATTTTGGTTATTTTTATTATCTCTTTTTAGGACTGTGAACTTGCTTGGGTTTTTTATTCTTCCCCATATCTAATACAGTGTTTGCATTCAATAAACATTAAATTAGAAATCTTATGCAGATTTAACTATTTGCCTACTTTCTGTAATTTAATTTAATTTAATGTACCAGTATGGCTATTTGACAATTTATAGTTCCTTCTTTGAACCCTTCTATGCATCAGAAACTTGAAGGAAAGAATATCAAAGTTAGAATTCTATGCTTATTGCTATATTTTTTTTCCTGAAAATACTGAAAGAACTGTGAACGTTTACTGATTTGCAAATAAATATTCTTCCCAAGAGCAATATGAAGCTGATCATTTTCATTACATATTCTGGACAAATAAACATTTAAAGGGCAGGAACATTAGAGAACATCTACCCAGCACAATTCAGAATGTCAATGCATTCTTATTACAGAAACTTTTTGAACACCCAATTATCCCATCTTCTCCATAATTTCTCATTTTCATGATAGCTCTTTCTACTTGTCATTATCTCAGTGCTTATCTTACAACATGCAGTGATTAAATCAGGGGAAGCTTCATTTTTCTTTGACATCCTGTAATTAAATTATAACCCGTGCTGAGCATAAAAGGGAAAATATTGGAGGAAAAACATGTCAGTGAACTCTTATTAGAGTTCTATTTATGAAACAGCCATTTTTACAGAAAGAAGGGGCTGAAGGAAGGTTATCTACTTGCTATTGAGCGGGCCAGTTTTTGCCAGCATTTTCCTTCTCCTGACAGGGGTTTCTTCATGGATAAGGATCTGCTGCTGCTTATTAGTTTTAATATGGAATAATGGATTTCACATCTTTTGAGAGACTCTAGATTTATTTCTGAATATGATTTTACTGCTCTTTTGACAGTGAATCGCCTGCTAGAAGGAAGGTCATTTTAGCCTGCAAAGAGAGCCAGGTTCTGCCAATTTGCTGTTGGGTGTGTTATCACTGGGTACATTACAGATTTGTGCTGGCATTGTCAAAAAGGATTTCATGCATCAATCTTTTTACCATTTTTATTCCTTGAGAGGGGCTTGCCATTTTGCCTAATACAGTCCAATTCCATGGCCATCCCCAGGCTATTTCTGATATGAGACCATAAGAGCGAAACTGGACTCACAGATTTTATCTTCTAATCCTTCTTTGGCCAGTATTAGCTTGGTTATATCGGAGTATGGGTTTAACACTCTTTTAGAATAGATGACCACTAGACTTGTGCACTAAATTAGCTCAACTGAGGTCACATCCAGGAATCACCACTGTTCCTGTGACCCTTTGGCAAGGCAATTTGACATGTGGCTAAACAGGCAGCTTCATGTTTAGATATCCCCATATTCATTTAACTGCAGCAGTTCAGAATTTGACAAATTGCTGATGCAATTTCATACCTGAACATTAGAGTTTGACCAATAGCTCATAAACTGCTTTATGACAATAAGGGATAGAGAAAAAAAATGCAGAATGAGTTTCAGCCCAAATGTTTCAGGTACTGGAGTTTAAAAATTGCTCTAAGCTTTCCAATTTTGAAAAAATTGGGTATATGAGGCAATCAGCGCAGATTTTCTTTTAAGTACGTCTCTGTTCAGGACTTCATCCTGAATAGGAGATTTACACACATGTAAGAAAAATTCAGGCTGAAATGTTTGCCCTTTTCTTTGACTTTCCAGGGTCAAATAGACCATTATGCATAAGTGGATGGGGAGACACTCTTTTATGCAATGAATGCAAATTACCTTCTGATTCAGACTGTACTCCTCAAAGCCACAAAGACATAAACTGAAACAGATGAAGAGGGCTGATGCCCTTGGGGAAACTGATTGCAGGGAGAGTGTGGCCTTGTTCCCGTTAATCTGAGCAAACGTCTCTTCAAACTTAATGCTAATTAAGTCCTGCAAATTCGACACAGGGCACATGATGATGAGCAGATTATTGTGTTGTTGGCCCTTGCAAAAGAGCTACATAATATTTAGAAAGTGCTTTGAGATCAGTTATCTCGTAGATATTTATGGATATTTTTTTTTTCATTCTTGCTTGAGTCGGTAGCACAGAGATGAAGTTAGCTTCACTTTACGCTAATTAAATTACAGGGGGAATAAATCAGTGTCCTCTGAAATGTACATAACAAAACTTAAAAGTTATGCATTGCACTCTCCTCTCACTCCTACACATGACTTAGCATGTGAATGTTTAAGGAGGGTGGCTCCCCCCCCCCATTCTAATAGTGCAATTATTCACATTATATAACCAGCTCAGTGCTATTTTTAATCAAGGGTTTGAAAATACATTTAAATGACATAAGGGGTCTCTCTTGAAATGAATGTGCCAACATATGCATGGAGGAAGGAGGAGGATGTAAAAGCAACAACTTCCTCTCTAACACCCTGTGCTTTAAAATGCAGCACATACAGCAGGTTATGTAACCTAACATAATCATTAATGACTCACACACTTACCTCACAATGGAGCTGGCTAAAATTAGATTCCCATTCTTAAGAGTCGGAACTTTTCCTTTTCTGCTCACTGGGATTTAAATGTAGTAAATTGGATAGCTTTTTCTTTTTGCTACTTGATCTTAATTTACTATGTGTTGTTGTTTGCACCTTTTTCTACTGCCCTATGCTCAAAATTCCAATATAAATCAGTAAAATTCTAGACTTTTCTAAACGAAGATTGGGACCTGTTTTGTTTTGCTTTTGTCTCTTGAAATGGGTGTGTATCATTTTAAAATACAGTGTTCAGATTACGTCTGTTAGACAAAGCAAAACTACAGGTAGTCTCAACTTACAACCATTCGTTTAGTGACCGTTTGAAATTACAAAGGCACTGAAAAAATGGCTTTTAATCGTTTTTCACATTTACAACTATTGCATCAGCCCGAAGGTCACGTGACCAAAATTCACATGCTTGGCAACTGGTTCCTATTTAGGATGATTGCAGTGTCCCAGGGTCATGTAATCACCTTTTGTGACCTTCTGACAAGCAAAGTCAATGGAGAAGCCAGATTCACCTAACAGTTGTGATAGTAACTTAACAACTGCAGTGATTCACTTAACCACTGTGGTAAGAAAGGTTGTAAAAAGGGGCAAAACTCACTTAATAATTGTCTTGCTTAGCAACAGAAAGTTTGGAGTCAGTTGTGTTGTAAGTCAAGAACACCTGTAATGTCTTCCCACTAATAAACATTTCTTCTCTATTTATTAATTTGTTGTTTATTTACCAAATTTAGAGACTGCCCATTTCACTCTCAGAACAACTCCTAGATTGCAAATCTAGAAGAAGAAGAATTTGAATTGTAACCAAGTCTTTCAGAAAAAAATCACTTACTATTATTATTTGTCACCCACTGCTACTTTTCAGGACTGGAAGACAGAAAGATTGCCATTACTTTGGCTTCTACTCCTCTTCTAAAAGTGAGCTTTTCTTATCCTTTGTTTTTACGAACACAGGATCTACGGTCTCAAAACAATAGTTTACTACTGGAAAAGATATAACCTGTGAACCACAATCCAGCTCCCAAGTTCTCAAGCACATATTTCCCATAGCAGCTATCTCTGGGGTTATGTTGTGATTTTGGACCACAGCCAAACAATCTGCGGGAGAAGCGGTTAAGTCAATCTTTTAAATTCCGCAAGCACCTGAGTTTATATAATATACTCTTCTTAGGAACTAGCATTACTGCACTAACTATGGCTCTGTTGACTGCAATGTACATCAAAACCTCTGTGCCTAGTTGCCTTGACTTTCTTTTAATAGTAATCCCTAGAATAATGGTGAAAGAGGCTAATGCTGCCATCACATCAGGTTTACATTACAGCTTGGTGCGAAATTTGAGTTGAAAAAACCTGAATAAATGGTATGAGAATGCCTATGGTTTCTTTTCCTTTTTCTCATGATGTGCCCTGCCCCTGAAGTGACCATAATGCCTCTTTTCTTTCTTTCATTGCCTTTTGCCACCTCAAGCACTTGACCTTTTCACTGTACTGAAGCTCTTTTTCCTTCCTGAATGCTAACTGCAAAAAAATGAATCCGATCCCTATCATCTGCCTGCCTGCCTGCCTGCCTGCCTACCTGCCTACCTACCTACCTACCTACCTACCTACCTATCATCTCATCTAGCTAGTCTCTCTCTCTCGCTCTCTCTCGCTCTCGCTCTCTTATTTTTTTTAAATCCCCAGCTCCAAATGTTTCTGGTATCAGAGTACTGGAACCAGTTGAAGAATTAGAACTTGGTCCTCTGAGAGATACCAGGTGATAATGCTGACCAACTCTTTAATGTATCTCTACCAGGTCATTGTTACATTTTTCTTTCTCACAGGTTGACGGGGGGGGGACCAACGTTTTAGGAATGGAGGTGCCAACCTTTGTGATATTGACCGATCAATAGATTTCCCTGGAAATGTTTATAGTAGGAGGTTTCAAAAGCCAAACAAATAATTTTCATTCCAAAACCATTAAGAGTGTAAAGTGTAAATGAAAATTGGTTTTGATCAAAATAGTTTAAATGTTAAAGTAATAGACCAGTTCTTCCCTGAAGAGAGTTTAAGGGAATGTAGAAAAAGGTGTTGGAAGAAAAGGTCGAATCTGTTATCTTTTGACAGAGAAATGCAAATTAAAATGAAGGGTTGATTGCTTTGCTGGCTTTCACCCCAAATGGATTTTTTTTTTCTTGCAGACAAAAGTCAGGAACATTAAGTTTCAGCAAGCATGCAAAATATAAAGCAGCTCCATTCTTGTTTTTAATCTATTATTATTATTATTATTATTATGATGATGATGATGATGATGATGATGATGTAGTTGTTGCTGCTGTTAATTATTATTATTATTATTATTATTATTATTATTTAATCTATTATCAGTCACAATCAATTCTCAAATTTAAGCAAGTTCACAAAATCTAGGCAAAATGTTTATGGCCTCAGATATGGAAGTATGGCAATTATTATGAATGGTAAGTTTCTTCTGGAGGCAAACAAACAAGCTAAGTATTTATAATGCAGCTCAACTGGGTCAGAGTCCAAGTTAAAACTCGTGTGTCTATAAAATCCTAAACCTATATCCTGATGCCTCTGCTGTTTAACTTTGTTAATTGAGGAGCAGCAAAACATCCTTACCACTAATTTTATTAACTACAGTTCTCAATGATGTGGCCCCATTACAGCTGCAAGGAAGTCTTGACATTAATGGTGCCAGTACAGAAAAAGGAGCTTCTCAGTTTACATTTGGAACATGGAATGAGAGAAGCATGAACCAAGGAAGGCTCAATTCTATCACATAATTATGAGACTGTGAGATAGAATGGAGCATTAAGGATAATCAAAAGGACATTGCTAACTATTTTCACGCCTACAACCCAATAAAGTCAGATTAGAATTATCCGAATTAATGGCTATTCAGTGATTATCAATGTTCTAAAGCAAGTGTCCCCAACCCCCAGTTTTTGGACTGGCACCAGGCCACAGCATGCCAGAAACCTGGCCATACGAACAAAAGCCCCATCCACGGGATGCAGGCAGCACACGAAACCACGCCCCCTCCAGTCCGTGGAAAAACCTCTCTCCAAGGAACTGGTCCCCGGTGCCCAAAAGGTTGGGGGTTGCTGTTGTAAAATATACCGGTATGTAGTAACCTCAGATGCACTAGTGGAAAACAATGAATTCTGTGGCAAATTGCAAAGGGTGATAAATGTAACATCTAGATAGGATGAAGTACTATGAATGAGTGATTAGAATACAAGTGTTGGTAAACTTAAAATTAAAGAAGATTTGGACTTCTTTGTACAGTTTTACATATATTCCCTACCCTTGAGACATGATAAAATAAGCTTCATAACAAGAAAGAAAGAACTAAAAAGTACAATCTAATATGCCTTGTGGAACAGATTCAGTGGTGGGATTCAGCCGGTTCGCACCACTTTGGCATAACCAGTAGCTAATTTTTTGTTGCCCAGGCCCAGAATGGACTTCCGGAAGCAGCATCCACACAGAGAACTGGTTGTTCACATATTTGAATCCCACCACTGAACAGATTATGAATTATTATTGTTTAATATATAGATTAAACCTAGAAAGCAGATATGAGAGCAGTATGTCAATAGGAATTGACCTGGAGGTTGTATAGTTAAAATATAAATTTCCTGTAAGGAAATAGATTCAATGTATTTAACGTATGTAAAAGAAAATCTGAGGACCTACGTGATAAGTAACATGAGAACTGGGGGGAAAAAACATCATGAAAGGAAAAAATAATGCTGCCACCATTTCTAAGAGGAAAAGATCAAAGAGGCTTTCAGAACAAAATATCGTGATAGTGAAAGAAAATTGAAAGTTTTGAACAATAAGGACATATGAAACCTAAATGCAAGTTTTCAACGTCAAGCAAACCACCCAATCAACAATGCTGTCAAATAGTGGGAAATAATTAAAGAAAAACGAAAGATGTATTTAAAAAGATGAGAGCAATTACAGGAAAATGTGTAACTAAGATAGAAGTAATAGTACGAGAACTATAACAGAGGCAAAATGAGGTTAAAAGAAGATTAGAGTCTACACTTCAACATTGTTCAAAAGGAAATATAGAATGACGGAAACATTTGTAGTGAGAGAATGTATTCAGGAACCAACTCCACTACTAAACAAGATCAGCTGTCAAACAGAAAAGTGCCAGGTGCTGATGGGATACCCACTGAACTGCTTAAAGTGGCAGGAGAAAAGGTAGCAGAAGTGCTAACAGTTCTGTGTCAACACATATCTAACAAGATCATGTGGCCTACCGCTTGGGAAAATGTGCATTTATTTATGCCGAAGAAGGAAAATGCAAGAAATTGTATATATTACTTAACTATGGCACTAACTCCCTACATAAGCAACGTTTTTCTTAGGATATTACAAGAATTAGCACCATCAATGAAATAGAACTACCAAATGAACAAGCCACTTTTAGAAAGGCAGATAAACACAATACCAAATAGCTAATGTAAGATGACAAATGGAGAGAGAAGAGAACCATAAGAAGGATGTTTTCATTGGCTTTACTGTCTTTGTGGGCAATTCACTGCAGATATAGAATATGTTATATAGAGAGGCTGGTAACTGCCTGAACAAGTCCCTGCAGTTTTCTCGGCAAGATTGTGGAATTTTTTTCCCCATGGAAATCTTCCTAGGGCTGAAAGAGAGTGACTTGCTCCAGCCATCCAGCTGGCTTTGTGCCCAAGGCAGGACTTGAGCTCATGAGCTCCTGGTTTCTAGCCTGCTATCTTAACCTTTATGCCAAATTGGGTCACAAGTGGAAGAAGAATATGGTTCTAAAATTGGAGGAAGAAACATCAATAACTTATGCTATACCGATGATACTACTGTATTCTGATAGCCAAAAATGCAAAGGATCTGCAAGCTCCTGTAATAAAAGTCAAGGAGCAAAGTGAAAAAATTGGAATAAAATTAAATATAAAGAAGAGCCCACTAATGACAACCGGTATAAAACCAGACTTAGAAGTGGTGAATAATGTCTGCATTTTAGGATAAACCATCAATAGTAAACGAACAATCAGTCAAGAAATATGCTGCAGATTAGTAAATTACCGGTACTTGGTAGAACAGCCACCAAGGCATTGGAAAAGATATTCAGATCTTTATATGTTTATACCTACAGAGATCAGAACTGTACAGTCAATAGTATTGTTTGTAACCCTCTATGGAAGTGAAAGTTGGACTCTGAAGAAGCAGCGTAGAAAGAGTATTGATGCTTTTGAAATTTGGTATTGGAGAATAATGCAAAGAATACCATGAACTGCCAAGAAAACAAACAAAGGGATCATCAGACAAATCAACCCAGAGTTTTCACTTGAGGTGCAAATGATCAGGATCAAATTATCACACTTAACTATCATAATTATCATAGGTCAGACATATTATTCAAAGACCTAGTCTTTGGAGATGGTTCTAATGCTGGGAAAAGTGAAAGAAAGAGAATGACCAACAGCAAAGTGGATGGATTCAGTTACAATAGCAATGGATGCACTGCTGGAATACTTGAAGGACTAAGTTACAGATGGTTGTTGTGGAGTAAAAAAAAATCTAAGACTTGACACCAATCTTGATGACACACTAAATTTAAATAAATTCAAAAGCTGATAGCTGAAATGAAAACCAGAGGCTAAACAACTAACAATAACCATCCAGAGTCCACTGAAGTTAGGCCACCGATAAAGGAAGGTAAATTTATTTTATTTATTTATTTATTTAATTTAATTTATATGCCGCCCTTCTCCCAACGGGACTCAGGGCGGCGCACAACATATTTAAAACAAAACATAAATACATTCCCCCCCCAATAAAACCGAATTAAATCAAATTTTAAAGTTGTGTCTCTGTCAAATTGCTAAAAAATAAACCCCATATAAAATCCTCCCTAGGTCAGGTCC